>NC_057803.1:493872500-493878118 GCF_018294505.1 Triticum aestivum | reverse complement strand
TGTTGAGTTGTTGTACTACCCCATTTTTAGTATGATGTCTCATTCTGAGCATTTTACTGCCGTTATGCTGCCGGAATTGCCCTAGGAGTTCGAGTGATACTAACTCCTTGTCCTACATTCCACAGTCTTTAGTTGATGCTGATTCCGTCCTTGGTTCGTTTCTCAGGATGTCATCGGCTAAGCGAAGTTCCGTTGCTCGTAGCCAGAACCATGGATATGGTAGGGATGAGGATCCTCCTGACCAGCCTTCGTTGCCAGAGTTCATGCTAGAGATGGAGAGGAACAAGCGTGAGTCTAACCGCTTGTTGGCACGTATCGAGGAGAATACCGCACATCAGTTCAAGGGATCTGTGACCATTCATGACTTTATCCGCTTGCACCCACCTACCTTTCATCATTCCATCGAGCCACTCGATGCAGATGACTGGCTCCGTAGCATCACCCATAAGCTGCGTTCTGCGAACGTAGCTGAAGATGACAAGGTCACTTATGCCACATACCACCTGGAAGGTCCTGCTAGTCTTTGGTGGCAGAACTATGAGGCTATGCTTCCAGCTGGCCAGATTCCTACCTGGAAGGATTTCACTGAGGCTTTTCGCGAGCATCACATTCCCCAGGCCCTTATTGATCGCAAGAGAGAAGAGTTCTGTAGTTTCACCCAGAGTAAGATGGCTGTTGATGCTTATAGCAGAGAATTCGAGAACCTTGCCCGCTATGCCACAGAAGAAGTGTCCACGGACGCCAAGAAGCAAGCTAGGTTCCGGAAGGGTCTCAACCCCAAGTTGCGTCGTGATCTTCACCTGCATCATTGTGATACATTCCAAGCCCTTGTGAACAAGGCCATCAATGCAGAGACAGCTCAACTCACTTACGAGGAGTCTCGTAAGCACACCTGTGATTTGGGATCTTCCTCCGGTTCTAGTTCCCAGAAGCGCCGGATTTGGGTTCCAAACTCCGCTCTTCCTTTCGGATATGCACCGAGGCCATCCTATGTGGTGCCTTCTCCAACTCAGTCGTATGTTCCACCCAGGCCTACTGGTAGACCGTTTGTTAGTGCGGGTCCCCGTCCAACCTCAGGGACTTGCTTCACATGCGGGAAGCCAGGACACTATGCACGTGACTGCTCTCAGACTAGTTATGCTCCACCCCAGCCCGAGAAGACTGTTGGCTGTATTAAGCCATCACGCAAGATGATCAGTGTCAAGTCAGCCCCCACTGAACGTGGACGTGTGCATCACGTCTCAGCTAAAGACGCTCATGATGATCCAGATGTCGTTCTTAGCACACTCCTTGTCAATTGTCAGCCAGCATCAGTTCTATTTGATACTGGAGCATCTCACTCCTTCATTTCTGAAAGCTATGCTCGTTTGCACGACATATCATTTTGTGATATGCCAACTCCGCTAGTCATCCAAACTCCTGGATCCAAATGGCAAACCTCTAGCGTAATCCATGGTAACGAAATCCTTGTTGACAGACTTGTATTCCTTGCATCACTTGTAGCCCTCAAGTCTTCAGATATTAACATCATCTTGGGTATGGACTGGATGACAGCTCATCATGCCAATATTGATTGTTACACAAGATCTGTTCAACTTGCACACCCATCTGGCAAGATAGTCACCGTCTCCACTAGACTTGCAAAGCGTCAGCTCTGTTCTCTTAATGCCAGCCCTCTTCCAGACCTTGAAGATATCCCGGTAGTCCGTGACTTTCCGGATGTCTTTCCAGAGGAACTGCCAGGTGTTCCGCCTGACAGAGATGTAGAGTTCGTCATAGATCTTATCCCAGGAACTGCTCCAATCTCCCGGAGACCCTACAAGATGGCACCCTTAGAACTAGCCGAGCTTAAGAAACAACTCGATGAGTCCTTGCAAAAGGGTTTCATCCGTCCTAGTTCTTCTCCTTGGGCTTGCCCCGTCCTCTTCGTCAAGAAGAAAGACGGTACGGACCGGATGGTTGTAGATTATCGTCCCGTTAATTTGGTCACGATAAAGAACAAGTATCCGCTTCCCAGGATCAACGACCTGTATGATCAGCTCGCTGGATCCTCAGTATTCTCCAAGATGGATTTAAGGTTAGGCTACCATCAAATCAAGATCAGAAATGGGGACATTCCCAAGACAGCTTTTGTTACTCGTTATGGTCAGTACGAGTACACCGTCATGTCCTTTGGCCTAACCAACGCCCCAGCCACATTCTCCCGTTTGATGAACTCGATCTTCATGGAGTACTTAGATAAGTTCGTCGTGGTTTACCTCGATGATATTCTTATTTACTCGAAGAACGAGGAAGAGCATGCCGAACATCTTAGACTTGTGTTAGAAAAACTCAGAGAGCACCGCCTTTATGCCAAGTTCTCCAAGTGTGAATTTTGGTTGCCAGAAGTGACCTACCTAGGCCACGTAATCTCTGGTAAGGGCATTGCTGTCAATCCCGAGAGAGTTCAAGCCGTTCTCGAGTGGACTCCACCTGAGACTGTGAAACAAGTTAGGAGCTTCCTTGGTCTAGCCAGCTATTGTCGCCGCTTTGTTGAAAACTTCTCCAAAGTAGCCAAACCCCTCACGGAACTTCTCAAGAAAGATAAAAAGTTCGAGTGGTCCCCACAGTGTGAGTACAGTTTTCAGGAACTGAAAAGACGCCTGACTTCTGCTCCCATACTTGTGCCACCGGATTTCACTAAAGACTTTATTATCTACTGCGACGCCTCACGACAGGGACTAGGTTGCATTCTTATGCAGGATCATCATGTGATTGCCTATGCATCTCGACAGTTGCATCCACATGAGGAGAATTATCCTACACATGATCTAGAGCTTGCAGCCGTAGTCTATGCACTCAAGACCTGGCGACATTACCTCCTTGGTAAACGTTGCGAGATCTACACCGATCACCAGAGTCTCAAGTATATCTTCACCCAACCGGATCTGAACCTTAGGCAAAGACGTTGGTTGGAGTTGATCACAGATTATGATCTAGGGATTACCTACACCCCAGGCAAAGCCAATGTCATGGCTGATGCTCTAAGTCGTAAATCCTATTGCAACAATCTCATGTTGCAGCAAGGCCAACCACTTCTCCATGAGGAATTCTGTAAGCTTAACCTTCACATTGCTCCTCACGGATTCCTTTCTACCTTGGTGGCGAAACCTACCCTTGTGGATCTTATCATCGAAGCCCAGAAACATGATACGGGGATTACCCGGATCAAGAGGAACATTAAGAAGGGAGTTGGTGGATGTTTCTCTATGGATGATCGCGGTGTTGTTTTCTTTGAGAATCGCTTGGTGGTTCCCAAGAAGCAACATCTTCGGCAGTTGATTCTTAAGGAGGCGCATGAATCTCCTCTCACAATTCATCCCGGTAGCTCTAAGATGTATCAGGACCTACGCCAGAGGTTCTGGTGGACTAGGATGAAGAGAGAAATCGCTGAGTTCATTGCTAAATGTGACGTTTGTCGTCGCGTTAAGGCAGAGCATCAAAGACCTGCTGGCACCCTTCAGCCTTTAGCTATTCCTGAATGGAAATGGGATAAAGTTGGTATGGACTTCATCACCGGCTTTCCCAGGACCAAAAGAGGGAATAACGCTATCTTCGTAGTCGTTGATCGTCTTTCCAAAGTGGCTCACTTCCTCCCTGTTCGAGAGAGTATTACTGCTAGTCAGCTTGCTGACCTATATATTTCTCGAATAGTGTCACTTCATGGTGTTCCACTAGAGATCAATTCAGACCGTGGCAGTCTTTTCACTTCTCACTTCTGGGAGAGTTTCCAAACTGCCATGGGAACCCATCTTTCCTTCAGTACCGCTTTCCACCCTCAGTCGAGTGGTCAGGTGGAACGGGTCAATCAAATTCTCGAAGACATGCTCAGAGCTTGCGTTATCTCATTCGGTATGGATTGGGAGAAATGTCTTCCTTTCGCCGAGTTTGCCTATAACAATAGCTACCAATCCAGCCTCAAGCAAGCTCCTTTTGAGGTTCTCTATGGACGAAGATGTCGAACACCTTTGAACTGGTCAGAAACCGGTGAAAGACAATTCTTTGGACCGGATATGATCCAGGAGGCAGAAGAGCAAGTTCGCATCATTCGTGAGAATTTGAAAACAGCCCAGTCTCATCAGAAAAGTCAGTACGATCGTCATCATAAGGATATGACTTATGAGATTGGCGACCAAGCTTACCTTCGGGTTACTCCTTTGAAGGGTACCCATCGTTTCGGTATCAAGGGCAAGTTGGCTCCTCGTTACATTGGTCCTTTTCGCATTCTCGCTAAACGAGGAGAGGTTGCCTACCAGTTGGAACTACCCCCACATCTTTCTCGAGTTCATGATGTCTTCCACGTCTCTCAACTCAGGCGTTGCTTCTCGGATCCTATTCGTGGAGTGGACCACGAAACGCTTGATCTCCAAGATAACCTCACATACCGAGAGTACCCGGTTCGCATTCTTGATCAAGCAGAGCGTGTTACCCGACGTCAGAACATCAAGTTTCTCAAAGTTCAGTGGTCTCATCATTCCGAGAGAGAGGCTACTTGGGAGCGAGAAGATCGTCTTCGACTGGAGTACCCCGCTTTCTTTCCGTCGACCCCTGAATCTCGAGACGAGATTCTTTCAAGTGGGGGCGAGTTGTCACATCCCTAGTCTGGTATGACCTAGGCTAGCTAGCCAATTGTGCATCATATTTAAATTTCATTTAAATTTGAAATGAGGATTGGTGGAACCCTCAGAATCATTTCTGGAAATGACCCAGATAAAAATTTCTCCAAAAGGGTCCAAGAAAATGCTCATGTTGCCCTCTGAAAATATTGGACAGAGATAAAAATCAAAACAATATTTTTAGGAGCTCATGGACATTTATTTTGGCCATTTGGATTAATTCGATAAATATTTGCATTGGAAATATATTTCTATATATATGAAATGTGGTCCAAAAATTATGCCAATTATAAAAGAGCTCTGGAATAATACCATTTGCCCCTACAAAAATTGGCATAATAAAATTAAATGATTTAATATATTTATTAAATCAAAACAAATGTCAGAAAAATTAGAAAACAAAAATAAAAGGAAGGAGGGACTTACCTGGGCCTCCCCCCCTGTGCGGCCCAGCTGGCCGGCCCAGCCGACTGGCTAGCGCCAGTCGTCCTCCACCTCCCGCCAGGAGGCCAGAGGCGTGTGGCCGGCGCGTGCGCACCGCCGTGCCGCCACGGCACCTGCCTGCTTGTCCTCCCCCTCGACGCCTGGACGTCCGGAACGTCGCCACGCAGCTGCCCCGCACCGCTCTCACTCTCCCTCGCCCTCCTCCTCTCCCCCTGCTCTCTCTCCCTCTCACCCGAAGCACTGCCGCCGTCGCAGCTCGTCACCGACGCGCTCCCCGCCATCCCCTCGCCCCTCCGTAGAGCCCCCGAGCTCCGCCGCGACCCCCTCTACCTCCTCGTCGAGCCAAGCAAGACGGGGCATCCCGTGGAGCCATCGCCGTCGCCATCCTCGCCTCCGGCCGCCGTGGGTACTCGCCGTCGATTCGGGAGCTTCCGGGCATCCCCGACCTCGTCCTCGTGCTCACTGGATCCGCGGTGAGCTCCTCCACCGTTCCCCTCTCTTCTCCCTCCCGTTCCTGTG
>NC_057803.1:493836273-493871555 GCF_018294505.1 Triticum aestivum | reverse complement strand
CGTTGACCGCTGATGCAATGATGACGTCATGCTGACGCAATTATTTATTTTCTGGAATTAAAATAATTCAGAAAATCCAGAAAATGTTTTAAACTTCAAAAATTCATAACAATTCAACCGTAGCTCAGATTAAAATAATTCATATATGAAAAATTATCAGAAAAATGCAACCTTTCCATCTGTACTAGTTTCATGCATGAAAAACCAACCTATACATGCTGAATATGGGAAAACACATTATGGCATATATAAGAGACCTAATTTAGAAATGCATTTGAACCTTTGGTTCAAATGGACTTCAAACCAATTGAACACTAGTTGCATTAGCTCAACAGCATCACATCTACATGCCATGTTCATGCATCATATTGTTGCATATGATTGTGTATTGATTGCCGGCACCGTTCCTTCTCGATAGGTCCTGCTCCGGAGACGTTCCAGAGTACCTGTCTGTGAAGCAGTGCCTCCCTTGTTAATTTACCAGGCAAGCAAACCCCCTTGTTCATTTCGATAAAACCCTACTCTCTCGCTCCTGCTCTTAGTTATTGCATTAGGACAACAACGCTTCATCTGCTACTTTGTGCTGCGGTAGTTGAACCCATTCCTCTGCATGACCTGTCATTGCCACAGTAAATAGTTGAAACCCACTAGCATGTTTAGGAGTTGATTGAAGCCACTGATGTGTTCCTACCATGTTATGCCTGCTATTGCTTAGAGTTGTGTCAGGTCTGATTCATTGGGAATGAATTGGAGTGTCACGATATGTTCTGATGCTGAGAGTGAAGTGTGTGAACACGATTTGGTAAAGGTAGCGGTGAGAGGCCATGTAGGAGTACATGGTGGGTTGTCTCACTGGAACCGTCCTTAAGCACTGAGTTCTGTGCATGTTGTCCAATGACTCGATACTACCACACATTGGGTTCCGGTAACTCGACCCCTCTCGACTTATTAACCAACTTGGTCTCTGTCCAGGAGTCGCAACTAGTTTCTGGTGTTTGTAGGTAGTGCTATTCTTCTACCAAGTGGCACCCGGCAGGGTGGGCTTGGGACAGACTAGGCACACGTGGCACGGTGTACCGAGTGGCACCCGGTTGGTGGGCTCGGGAACCCTGCTCACATCGTTTGGGGCCGTGAGCGACACCCCGGCCGGATCTCCTTGCGAATGGAACCCGAATAGGCGATAAACCTGGACTAGAGTCTTGTGTGGTTAGTCAGGTCGTGGCCGACACCCTTGCCAGGCTTCCGCTTGAAGGTTGCCGAGATACATGACGTGTACATGGCGGTAAGTGGCGAGAGCGTGTGTGAAGAAGTACACCCCTGCAGGGTTAGCATGATCTATTCGAATAGCCGGGTCCGCGGTTATGGACTTCTTGGATGCTTACATGGTACATAGACAACTTGAAGTGGATACTCTAAAATGCTCAAGACAAGTGTGAGTGCTATAGATGGCCTTCTCGTAGGGAGACGGGGATGAATCCATAGTAGTGTATTGTGTGGTGATTAGTGGACTCGTGTACGTTGTTTCACCTCCAAAGTTTCTGGTAGTCGTAGAACAGGATAGCCAGTCAAAGCTGGCTTGCTGCAACTAAACCCCACATTACCCTCTTGATACAAATGCATGTATGATAGGATCTGATGTAAGTCTTGCTGAGTACCTTTGTACTCATGTTGCTTTATTTATGTTTTTGCAGCGGAGACTTCGGTCTTACTAGTGTTCTCGTGGACTTCGACTAGTAGCTAGTACCTCAGCTACGATCTTGATCGGATGTTGTAGATAGTCAGGCTTCCAGCCTTTTTCATTTGTAGATGTCTGTACCCAGACATGTAATGCTTCCGCTTGTTGCTTGTATGCTCTGTATGACGGGTCTTGTGACCCCTGTTTGCAATAAATGCTATGATGGCTCTTCTGAGCCTTTATCTATATAATTGTTGAGTTATGCTGTGATGCCATGTTGTACAGCACATACTTGCATGTTATGCGTACGTGTAATGTGTAGTGCTATGTGTGGGATCTGACTATCTAGTTGTTTATCTTTAGTAGCCTCTCTTACCGGGAAATGTCTCCTAGTGTTACCGCTGAGCCATGGTAGCTTGCTACTGCTCTGGAACGCTTAGGCTGGCCGGCATGTGTCCTTCTTCGTTCCTGTGTCTGTCCCTTCGGGGAAATGTCACGCTTTGAGTACCGGAGTCCTGTTAGCCCGCTACAGCCCGGTTTACCGGAGTCCTGCTAGCCCAGTGCTACAGCCCGGACCCACTTGCTGATGACCGACACGTTCGAAGCTGGGTCATGGATGCCTGTCCCTGTAAGTCTGTGCCACTTTGGGTTTATGACTAGTCATGTCAGCCCGGGCTCTTTATCATATGGATGCTAGCGACACTATCATATACGTGAGCCAAAAGGCGCAAACGGTCCCGGGCAAAGGTAAGGCGACACCCGTGGGAACACCGTGCGTGAGGCCGCAAAGTGATATGAAGTGTTACCGGCTAGATCGATGTGACATCGAGTCGGGGTCCTGACAGCGTTGGTAGCCTATGCCGGCCAGCCTAAGTGTTCCGGAGCAGTAGCAAGCTACCATGGCTCAGTGGAAACACTAGGAGACATTTCCCGGTAAGAGAGGCTACTAAAGATAAACCACTAGATGGTCAGATCCCACACATACCAAGCATTTCAATAACATACACACAATATGCTCGATATGTGCAATACAACATGGCATCACAAAATGACTCTACGACTCAAGTAGTTTATTCAATAGGCTCCGAGGAGCGAGATATTACAAACATGGGTCTCACGACCCAACAATCAAAGCATACAAGTCAAAGCACAAGCGGAAGCTATCATGTCTGAGTACAGACATCTATAAATGAAAAAGGCTGAGAAGCCTGACTATCTATCAGATCCTGCCGAGGGCACAAGATCGTAGCTGAGGTATCAAGCTAAACGTCGAAGTCCACGCGGAACTACTAGCGAGACTGAAGTCTCTCTGCAAAACGTAAAATAGGCAAACGTGAGTACAAATGTACCCAGCAAGACTTACATCAGAACTAACTACATATGCATCATCTTCAACAAAGGGGATGGTGGAGTTTGACTGCAGCAAGCCAGCTTTGACTCAGTGGCTAACCTGAACTACGACTGCAAATAACTTTTGAGGTGGCGCACACGAGTCCACATATTCACCATATCAATACACCACTATGGATCCGCTCCCGTCTCCCTACGAGAACGCCATCCATAGCACTCACGCTTATCTTGCGTATTTTAGAGTATCCACTTTCACTTGTCTATGAACTGATATAAGCAACCCAGAAGTCCTTTTCCGCGGACACGGCTATTCGAATAGATGATGTTAACCCTGCAGGGGTGTACTTCTTCATACATGTTTCCACCACTTAGCGTCTGCACACGACATGTGCTCGGCAGACTTCAAGCGAAAGCCGACGTGGGTGTAGACCACGACCTACCTAAACACTCAAGTCTCTAGTCCAGGTTTATCGCCTATTCGGGTTCCATCCGCAGGGAGTCCGGCCGAGGTTTCCCATACGGCCCCGAACGATGTGAACAGGGTTCCCGAGATAC
The DNA here is from genome assembly GCF_018294505.1 of Triticum aestivum. Lineage (NCBI taxonomy): Eukaryota > Viridiplantae > Streptophyta > Magnoliopsida > Poales > Poaceae > Triticum > Triticum aestivum. The sequence continues at coordinate 493,867,975 of NC_057803.1, read as the reverse complement.
CTAACGGGTATTCGGTACACCCGGCCACGTACCTACCGCATCACAGCCCACCCCTACGGTCAGCGCTGTCCACGGCCTCCAGTAGGCTACAAACACCAGAAACTACTTGCAACTCCTGGACAGAGAGCTAGGGTGAATAAGAAGTCGAGCGGGGTCATATTTCAGGGCCCAATGTATGGTAGTAGCTGATTCTTAAATCACACATACAGATCTCAGTGCTTAAGGTCGGCTTCAATGAAACAACCCACCATGTACTCCTACATGGCCTCTCATCGATACCTTTACCAAATCGTGTTCACCACACCACTCTCATTACCGACATAATCACTTCACTCTAGCCCATCACCCAGATGAACCAGACCTGACACGACTCTAAGCATAGCAGGCATAGCAAGGTAGGAACAACACATACATATGGCTCAATCAACTCCTACACATGCTAGTGGGTTTCATCTAGTTACTGTGGCAATGACAGGTCATGCAGAGGAAATGGGTTCAACTACCGTAGCACACAGCAGTTTGAATCGCGTTGTCTTAATGCAGTAAAAGAGAGCAGGAGCGAGAACATGGGATTGTATCGATATGATCAAATGGTTGGTTGCTTGCCTGATGGTTCGATGCACGGATATGGTTCTTCGTTAGGGTAATCACGGTACTCCTCGGGAACAGATCCTGTCGCAAAGGACATCGATACACAAGCATCACCAAACAATGTGCAACAATATGATGCATGCATGAAACATGGCAATATGAGTGTGTTGGGCTAATGCAACTAAAGCCAGAAGTGTTTGAACAAATTTGAATCAAAGATTCAAATTTCAAATTCAAATATGGCCTTTTAAAGTGCTTTTCCTTGTTCTGCTTGAATCATCAATTTAACTTGTTTAATCATGCATGAAAATAGTACAGATGGATAGATTGGATTTTTCTGATCATTTTTCATATATAATTTGTCCAATTTGGAGTTACAGAATAAAAGTTATGAATTTTGGAAGTTTAATTAATATTCTGGAATTTCCTGATTTAACTTAGAGTTGTGTCAGGTCTGGTTCATCTGGGTGATGGGCTAGAGTGAAATGATTATGTCGGTAATGAGAGTGGTGTGGTGAACACGATTTGGTAAAGGTATCGATGAGAGGCCATGTAGGAGTACATGGTGGGTTGTTTCATTGAAGCCGACCTTAAGCACTGAGATCTGTATGTGTGATTTAAGAATCAGCTACTACCATGCATTGGGCCCGAAACCAATGGACCCTCTCGGCTTCTTATTCACCCTAGTTCTCCGTCCAGGAGTTGCAAGTAGTTTCTGGTGTTTGTAGCCTACTGGAGGCCGTGGACAGCGCTGACCGTAGGGGTGGGCTGTGATGCGGTAGGTACGTGGCACGGTGTACCGAATACCCGTTAGGTATCTCGGGAACCCTGTTCACATCGTTCGGGGCCGTATGGGAAACCTCGGCCGGACTCCCTGCGGATGGAACCTGGATAGGCGATAAACCTGGACTGGAGGCTTAGGTGATTAGGTAGGTCGTGGCCGACACCCACGTTGGGCTTTCGCTTGAAGGTTGCCGAGTACATGTCGTGTAAACGACGGTAAGTGGTGAGAGCGTGTATGAAGGAGTACACCCCTGCAGGGTTAACATGATCTATTCGAATAGCCGCGTCCGCGGTAAAGGACTACTCGGTTGCCTATACAGTTCATAGACAAGTAAATGGAAACTACTAAAAGCCTCAAGATAAGTGTGAGTGCCGAGGATGGCTCTTCCGTAGGAAGACGGAGGTGGATCCTCGGTAGTGTATTGAAGTGGTGAGTAGTGGACTCGTGTGCGCAAAACCATTTCAAGTTGGAGTATCGTAGGATAGCCTAGCCAAGAGTCAAAGCTGGCTTGCTGCAATAACTCCACCAACCCTTCTTGATACTATGCATGTATGTAGGATCTGATGTAAGTCTTGCTGAGTACCTTTGTACTCATGTTGCTATAATCTACATTGTTACAGAAGACGCTGCAACCCCTTCTGATGGGTTCTATGTAGACGTCGACATCAACGAGTAGGCTAAAGACCCAGGTGGTGACCCTGAGCTTGTGAAGGACCACGTAGTATAGCTAGGCTTTCCAAGCCTCTTTTATTTTACTAGTTGTCTGTACTCAGACAAGTTACTTCCGCTGCTGGTTTGTATGACTGTATGACTTGTATGTTGGGTCGTGAGACCCGTACCTTGGTGTATGTTATGTATGGCTCCCTAAGCCTTAAATAAAGTACTTGTGTCGTAGAGTCATGTTGTGATGCTTCGTTGTATTTGCACATATCGAGCATATTGTGTGTATGATTGAAATGCTTGGTATGTGTGGGATCTGACTATCTAGTTGTTTATCTTTAGTAGCCTCTCTTACCGGGAAATGTCTCCTAGTGTTACCGCTGAGCCATGGTAGCTTGCTACTGCTCTGGAACACTTAGGCTGGCCGGCATGTGTCCTTCTTCGTTCCTGTGTCTGTCCCTTCGGGGAAATGTCACGCTTTGAGTACCGGAGTCCTGTTAGCCCGCTACAGCCCGGTTTACTGGAGTCCTGCTAGCCCAGTGCTACAGCCCGGACCCACTTGCTGATGACCGACACGTTCGAAGCTGGGTCATGGATGCCTGTCCCTGTAAGTCTGTGCCACTTTGGGTTTACGACTAGTCATGTCAGCCCGGGCTCCTTATCATATGGATGCTAGCGACACTATCATATACGTGAGCCAAAAGGCGCAAACGGTCCCGGGAAAAGGTAAGACGACACCCGTGGGGATACCGTGCGTGAGGCCGCAAAGTGATATGAGGTGTTACCGGCTAGATCGATGTGACATCGAGTCGGGGTCCTGACACCAGGTGTGGAGGCCCATTGCACAGGCTCAATTACACTGGAAGTGGTCTTCGGATCCCCGGATAACTTCCGAAGCGAAGAGTTAATCTTCGATATAGTCCCGTTCCGCAGTGGTTATCACGCGCTGCTCGGGCGAACCGCATTTGCTAGATTCAATGCGGTACCGCATTATGCATACCTCAAGCTCAAGATGCCAGGACCTCACGGAGTTATTACAGTCAATGGAAGCACAGAGCGCTCTCTCCGAACAAAGGAGCACACCGCAACCCTCGCAGCAGAAACGCAAAGCAGCCTCTCAAGGCAATCAACCAGTTTGACGCTTCACAGCTCGGACACCTTCAAGCGCGCTCAGGGCAATTGGCAAATAGACCGTCTGGCGCGATCTGAGCTCGCGTGGCAATGCAGCGGCCACCCGAATCCCAGACCAGCAGCAAAATTCGTACCGCGCGTACATAATTACGCATTAAAAATACCATGGGCACAGGTGGGGAGGGGGCACAACTGCGGACACCCCAAGACGCGGCCTAAACCGCACTAGGGGCTTCCCGTTCGGTTCTTTTTCTTTTTCTTTCAGGACCTTAATCTCTGGAATCACTGTCCGGCAGCACTATTGCCGAACACATGATGCAGCAACCAAGGAGGCAGACAGCTACATTATACCACGGAATTCCCAGGTTGATTACAATAACGAGTGAAATATTCAATTTAATATCATTCCTCAGCTTGCCCTTGGAAGGGACATAGTCCTACTCTTTGCTTATCGCACTATCTGTATCACTCTGCTTTAACGCAATTTTTTAATAAACAATGCATGACATTACGTCTATTATTGCATTCTTGTTATATATATATATGTGTGTGTGTGTGTGTGTGTGTGTGTGTGTTCATTAATGACGCCTTGCAACCGTACACTATGGTACGGCCAATACACCAGGGGCTTACGTACCCCACAATGTAGTGTGAAAAGTCCGAACACTTTCACAAGTGCGGCACCCCAAATTTATAGCATTATATGCATCGGCTCCGAATCATGTCTTTAGTCAAATGTTGGGTTTGCCCGGCTCCTATGTTTTGGTACCTTACGTTCCGCTCTATCGGCTAAGGTAGCGCTAGGAGAACTACAGCGATTGTGCCCCAGTTCTGCTGGGTTCAGCACCTCAGTGGAGAAAGCTAAAACTGACTGTCATGATAAGGCGAGAGACTGGTCGCTGTTCGGCGAGGTTTTCAAGTCCCTAAAGACTTATGCCGCTTAGAGCGAGGGGCCGGCCCTGTCCGGCTTAAAGGCATGTATCGTGCCCTGAATTCGGCCTTCTGAATACCAGGGGCTTCGCCGAAATTTAAAATTATAGAATTCTATGGCTAAGTGAGAGTGATAAAGCATTATCAGTCTGGTTGCCTTGTTCGCTGTGCTGAGCACCTCCCTCGAAGGACCCAAACATGGGAACAAGAATGCTCAGGTTTATCCCGAACACCCCAGCACTCGTGGCATGGGGGCAGAAGCCGAGGACTAGCCATCTCTCAGATTGGATAAACAGCCAAACAGAAGGTAATATTTTAAATTCCAACAAGCGTTGCATAGCGCATATGAAACAAGTTTTCATACATACAGGATAAAACGAGCAAGTCTCATTCAAATATTATATCTTTTGAACACTCGTCCGCGATGAGACGGGCACCCGGTAGCACACCCTCGTAATACATCTCGGGGTGGCGGTGCTCCTTGCCCTCTGGTGGCCCCTCCTTGACCAGCTTCACGCTGTCTAGCTTGACCCACTGCAATTTCACACGGGCGAAAGCCCGGCGTGCACCTTCAATGCAGACAGATCGCTTGACGACCTCCAGCCGCGGGCAGGCATCCACAAGCCGCCTCACCAGGCTGAAGAAGCTATTCGGAAGGGCGTCGCCAGGCCACAGCCGGACTATAAAGCTCTTCATGGCCTGATCGGCCGCCTTATGTAGCTCGACCATCTACTTCAGCTGGTCGCTCATTGGCACTGGATGTTTGGCCTCAGCATACTAAGACCAGATCAGCTTCTCCGTCAAGCTTCCGTCCTTGGCCTAGTAAAATTGTGCGGCATCGGACACACTACGGGGCAAATCTGCGAATGCTCCTGAAGAGCTCTGGAGCTGGGTAAGTAATCGGTAATTTACTTTTACATGCTTGCTTTGCATATAGAAAGCCTTACCCGCCGCTATCTTCTTCATCGCGTCGATCTCTTGGAGGGCCTTTTGGGCTTCGGCCTTGGCAGTTTTTACACTCTCGAGGGCCGCGGCAAGCTCAGACTCCCGCGTCTTGGAGTCAAGCTCCAACGCCTCGTGCTTCACCACAAGAGTCTGGAGCTCTTGCTACACCTCGCCCACCCGAGCCTCGTGCTTCTCTTGCTCGGTGCGCTCCTTGGCCGTTGTATCTTCGGCCTTGGTTAGTGCTTGCTTCAGGGTTGCCACCTTGTTCGTGGCCCCTGGCAAACATACGATGATCCTGTCATTTTGCAATCGCGTCCTCTTTTATATATACATAAGACAGGGTATTACTTACCCTTGTTCTCCTCGAGCTGCCTCTTGGCAAGGCTGAGCTCTCTCCTGGACCCCTCGAGGTCTTGCTTCAGTACGGCGACCTCCGCAGTTAGTGCGGCGGACGCCAGCAGCGAAGCCTGCATATGCATATTGACATACTTATATTAGACTCCTGCGATATTATTTGATCCTCTGTTCGGCTTTTCTTTGTGAAAACCGAACAAAGCATCAGGGGCTACTGTCTATGCGGTAATATTTCTACTACATTTTAAAACACTTACCTCGAAGCCTGTTAGAAGGCTGGCACAGGCTTTAGTCAATCCGCTCTTGGCGGACTGAACCTTCTGGATCACAGCACTCATGATAGTGTGGTGCTCCTCATCGATGGAAGCACTGCGAAGCGCTTCCAGCAGATTGTCCGGCACCTCTGGATGTACAGAGGTCACTGACACAGGCGTCTTGCCCCTCTTAGAGAGAGGCCGCCTGCCCGAGCCTGGAACCGCTGGAGGTTCCGGCGCGGTGTTTGGCTGAGGGCTGAACTCGTAGCTCTCAGGGGCCTCGTCCCCTCGGCTCCCGGAGTTCGGAAGGTCGCCTTGAGGCGCCTCCAGGACTGTCTCCCCTCAATCCGGTGCCTCTTGAGACAACACCTCAGCGTCGTCGGCAGGATGAGGGGAGGTGGCGGTCGGGACTGGATCGCTATCCATGTCCGACAAGCCCAAGGAGCCGTCCGATGATACATCAATACTGGCTCGTGGCGGCTTGCATAATTGCGTTCGGTGTTAGGGAAAGCAGTGCGACAAAGGAATCCTATGAGTTACTCGGGTATCCGAATACTTACGATCTCCCCGGGGGCTTGACCCTGGGCAACCACTCGTCTTCGCCTTCGTTGGCGGCGGTGGAACTGTCCGGAAGGAGAGTCCTTCCCTTCTTGGACCCTCCGGCCTCCCCAGTTGGGGCGGCCTTCCTTTTCTTGTCTCCCCCAGTCGGTGGGGGAGCATCTTCTTCTTCTTCCTCCTCGTCTTCGGGGGAAGAGTGCGCCGCAGAGTCATCAGACGGTGAGTCCGACGACGCCTGGCGTCGGGAACTCTTTCGGGTTCCCTTGGCCTTCTTGGTCTTCTCCGGCACTGTATAAGGGGCCGGAGTCAACATCTTCGCCGAAAGAGCGTCTGCGGGGCCTTCGGGCAAAGGAGCCAGACAGTCGATCTGTCCGGCCATCTTCTGCCAGTCCTGTCAAAGGTATGGGAGTTTAGATCTCGCATAGAGTCAATCTATATAAAAAATAAGTATCCTGTGAAAGGTAAAGCAGCTTACCGCACTGGCTTGGCGCTTGGCGCTGAATCCGCGATCCTCAGTAATAGGGGGGACCTCGGCACTATTGAACAGCACCCTCCAGGCGTCTTCATGAGTCGTGTCGAAGAGCCTGTTCAGAGTTCGGTGCTACACCGGATTGAACTCCCACAAGTTGAACTCCCATTGTTGGCATGGGAGTATCCGCCGGATGACCATAACTTGGACTATGTTGACAAGCTTGAGCTTCTTGTCCACCATGTTTTGAATACATGTTTGGAGTCCGGTCAGCTCTTTCGAACTACCCCAGGACAGGCCCTTCTCTTTCCAGGAGGTGAGCCGCGTGGGGATGCCAGATCGGAACTCGGGGGGCCGCTGCCCATGCAGGGTCGCGCGGCTCGGTGATATAGAACCACCCCGATTGCCACCCCTTTACGTTTTCCACAAAGGAGCCCTCAAGCCATGTTACGTTGGGCATCTTGCCCACCATGGCGCCTCCGCACTCCACCTGGCGGCCGCCCACCACCTTCGGCTTGACATTGAAGGTCTTCAGCCATAAGCCGAAGTGGGGCTTGGTGCGGAGGAAGGCCTCGCACACGACGATAAACGCCGAGATGTTGAGGATGAAGTTCGGGGCCAGATCATAGAAATCCAGGCTGTAATAAAACATGAGCCCCCGAACGAAGGGATGGAGAGGGAATCCCAGTCCACGAAGGAAATGGGTGAGGAATACTACCCTCTCATGGGGCATGGGGGTGGGGATGAGCTGCCCCTCATCTGGGAGCCGGTGCGCAATGTCGTCGGGCAGGTATCCGGCTCTCCTCAGTTTCTTGATGTCTCCCTCCATGATGGCGGAGACCATCCACCTGCCTCCCGCTTCGGACATGATTGGAGAAGGTCGAGGTGGGAAGTGTGGAGTTGGGCGCTAGAGCTCGAGTGTGCGAAAACGAATGAGCAAAGGAGGAAGAAGGCGTGGATAGAAAGGTGAATCCTTATCCCTTTATATGGGCGGATGAAACTAAGCGTCCCCACTTTCCTGGTAAAACTCGCTTATCCCCCAAGCGCCGCAAATTGATGGCACGGTTGGGTTACCCACGCCCGTATTGATGAGAATCCCGTAATAAGGGGACACGATCTCTGCTTTGACAAGACGTGTCGGAAAACTGCCTTGCGTTATGTGCGAGGCTGGTTAAAAGAAATAGTTCGAATAATCACCGGGCCATGACGTAGCGTCATGCTGCCAAAACAAGCCAGCAAATTAGATCTGCGAAAATATTATTCTCTCTATGGTGGAATGTGGAACTTATTTTGCAGGGTCGGACACTATCCTCGTATTCAAATTCTTCTGTGATGTATTCGGATAAGGAACCCGCCTTGCAATGCTAAAGACAACACTTTGCGCCGGACTCATCGTCATTGAAGCCTGGTTCAGGGGCTACTGAGGGAGTCCTGGATTAGGGGGTCTCCGGACAGCCGGACTATCTCCATTGGCCGGACTGTTAGACTATGAAGATACAAGATTGAAGACTTCGTCTCGTGTCCGGATGGGACTCTACTTGGCGTGGAAGGCAAGCTAGGCAATACGGATATGGATATCTCCTCCTTTGTAACTGACCTTGTGTAACCCTAACCCTCTCCGGTGTCTATATAAACCGAAGGGTTTTAGTCCGTAGGACAACAATCACAACATACAATCATACCATAGGGTAGCTTCTAGGGTTTTAGCCTCTCTGATCTCGTGGTAGATCTACTCTTGTACTACCCATATCATCAATATCAATCAAGTAGGACGTAGGGTTTTACCTCCATCAAGAGGGCCCGAACCTGGGTAAAACATCGTGTCCCCTGCCTCATGTTACCATCCGGCCTAGACGCACAGTTCGGGACCCCCTACCCGAGATCCGCCGGTTTTGACACCGACACCCACCGTCAAACTCCTATGGCTAAGTGAAGGTGTTAAAGCCCTATAGTCTGATTGCCTAGTTCACCGCACTGACACCTCCTTCACGGACCAAGACGTTGGGTCAAGTGTAGTCAGTTGCCATTCCGAACACCCCCATATTATATGCGTGGGGGCTGAAGCCGACGACTGGCAAACCTTCAGTTTATAAACGGCCACACAGGAGGATATGCCTTTCAGGCAAAAGGCATAAATATAACACAACCTTAATATATCATAATATTGTTATCACAATCCGATACATTCACTTGAACATAATATTCTTCGAGCACTGGCCCTCTATCAAGCGGGCACCCTCTAGGACATCTTCAAAATAATGCTCCGGCATGCGATGGTCCTTGCCTTCGGGTGGACTATTTGCTGCAACATCGGCGGCCTTCATTTTTGCCCAGTACGTCTTGACACGGGCAAAGGCCATCCGTGCACCTTCAATGCACGCCGACCGTTTAACGGCGTCGATACATGCCACCGCATCAACAATTTGCTGCACCAAAGCGAAATAACAGTTCCGAAGTGGCTCAGTTGGCCACATTCGGACCACGACTTCCTTCATGGTAGGCCCGGACACCTTGTGGAGCTCAGCCCACTGGGCCATTTGTTCGTTCAGCAACAACGGACGCATTGGCGCGTTGAACTGTGACCAGAAAAGCTTCTCCACTGCATGTCTGTCTTGCGCTTGATAAAACCGCGCCGCATCGGCGGCACTCTTCGGCAGGTCCAAGAATGAGTCTGGAGAACTCCACAATTGATTAAGCAGGGCATACTTTGGGTCGCCGAATTTAGTCTATAATAGAAAGGGCTTACCAGCCGCTATCTCCCCAGCTTGCCGGATCTCCTCCCGAGTCGCTCTAGACTCGGATGGTGCCTCTTGTAAAGCCTTGTTGAGTTCGGCTGCCTTGGCTTTGTTATCCTTCTAGAGTGATTCACATTGGCTTGTGGCATCCTTCAGCTCTCGCGCTATGGTAGATATTCTCTCCTCGCACTGGCGTCGAGCAGCTTGTTCGGCCTTTAACTCAGCAGCTGCCTTCTTCACAACCGCATTGCTCACTCTAGCTTGCTCCTTGGCCGGGGCAAGTTCAGCCTGAAGGGTCTCAACTGCAGCAGTACCATATGCAATTATGCATGTCCCAGTATATAATTTTCAGCTTCGTGCTAATATTAGTATACATGCATAAGACGACGGCCCCAAAACATACCTTGTGCCTCGTCGAGCCGTCTGTTGATAAGAGTAATGTCCTCATCCGCTGACTCAAGTTTCTGCTTTAAATCTGCAACTTCCGCGGCATGGGCAGTCGCCGTTGACATATCGGCCTGTTTTCAAATTAATCATGTCATTTCCTGAGCATACCTTTTTGATCCTCTGATTGACTCCCTGTGGAGGCCGACCAGAGTCTCAGGGGCTACTATCTATACACAGGCACATTCTGCATGTAAAGAGTGGTTAAGATATTACATTACATACCTCAAAGCCTCTTAGCAGTCCCGTGAAGGCTTCATTCAATCCACTTCTTGCGGATAGAATCCTCTCAACTACCATACCCATTAAGGTATGATGTTCCTCTAAGATGGACGGATTCTGCAACATGCCCATTAATGTATCCGGCGCCTCCGGACTCCTGGAAGCGGCTGCAGGAGTACGAACTCCCTTTGAAGGGATATGTTCACTCGGCCCTAGAGTCGTCTTCGGCTGTAAACCGGATAGTCCGGGGTCTTCATTGTTGGTCTCCGTAGGGGCTGCACACCCCGAACCCTTGACGACCAAAGTATTACCTCTGGGCGATGCCTTCATTGCCCCCCGCGCCACTTGATGATCGGGGGAGACCCTCCGGGATGACACCTCAAAGTCATTCGCCCTAAGGGGCGAGGAAGCATGTGGAGGTGTCTCGCTTTCCATCATCTCTGGAAGCAGGTCACCCAAGGAGGAGGACTGTTGAGGAAGACTGTGGGCCGAACTGCAAACATATATTCAAGAGGTTACTCTTGTGACCTGGAAAGAACAGGATATGTCTAGAATACCCATGTTCACTTAAGATTCGGTGAAAGGCTTATCCTTACGGAGGAACTGTGCGGCAATGTCATCTTCCGAACCTGAACCGTCTAACAGGGACATTTTCCCTCTCTTGGAAGCCTCTGCCTTCAAATCTTCGGAGGCGGTCCTTTTCTTCCCATGGGGAGAAGGGATATCAGCTTCTTCTCCCCCATCGTCTTCAGAAGAGGGAATTCCGGTCTCCCCGGACATAGCATTCAATGTACCTTTAGGGTGGGAGTCACCCCTGGCCTTTTCGCTCTCCTCTTTGTCCTCCTTCGCCGGCACTTGATACGGCGTCGGAGCCAGCATCCTTGTTAACACGGGATCGGCATAGTCTTCGAGAAGTGGGGTCGAACACATAATTTGTTCTGCTTTATTTATCCATCCCTAGTTGAAGATAGGTTTCTCAGTATATTGATACGAGATAATCAACTAAGTTGTGTTCAGGAGTCGAGTGCTTACCGAGGTATCCGGATGGTTGCAGTCGAGGCCGATGTCCTCGGTTGTATCCGGCCACTGCTTTTGGGTCCCGAAGAATAACTTCCACATCCCTCTGTGCGTTGTATCGAAGAAATGCTGGAGGGTCTACGGTCCTTCCGGATTGAACTCCCACATGCGGAGAGGCTGTCGCTGGCATAGCAGGACCCGGTGGACTAACATTACCTGGATCACGTTGATGAGGCCGGTGTCCTTTTCAAGGAGGCTCCGGATACGGCTTTGTAGCGTCTGCACTTCGTAAATCGATCCCTAGTCCAGCCCCTTATTAATCCATGATGCGAGCCATAATGGAGGGCCAGATCAGAACGCAGGTGTAGCTGCCCACTTGGTACCATGCGGTTCATTGATGTAAAACCACTCCTGCTGCCATAGGTTGGAAGTTTCCGTGAAGGAGCCCTTTGGCCAAAGAGTATTGGTGAGCCTGCTCACCGTAGCGCCGCCACACTCCACTTGCTCCCCGTCGACTACCTTCGGCTTCACATTAAAGGTCTTGAGCCACAAGCCGAAGTGTGGGGGAATGCGAAGAAAGGCCTCGCACATGACAATGGACGCCGAGATGTGAAGAAAGGAGTCCGGAGCCAGATCGTGAAAATCTAGCCCGTAATAGAACTTGAGACCACAAACGAAGGGGTGGAGAGAGAACCCTAGCCCCCGGAGGAAGTGGGAGATGAATACAGCCCTCTCGCCGGATCTGGGTGTAGGAAAAACCTGCCCCTTAGCAGGGAGCCTGTGGAGGATTTCCGGGCTCAGGTACCTTATCGCCCGAAGCTTCGCGATATCCTCCTCTATGACAAAGGAGGCCACCCACCGGCCTTGAAGGCTGGGTCCGGACATGACTGGGAGGCTTGGAACGATTAAGTTGAAACCTGGGTGCTGGAGCTCAAGGTTGGAAAGGCTGAGTAAGAGGTAGGCGTAGAAGAGAAGGACGGGTCTGTGCCCCTTTATAAATGCGATGAATATCGAGTGCCACCTCATGAGCCTTAAAACTTGCCTATTCCCTAGGAATCATACCGACGGGGCGGTTGAATTACCCACGCCCATATTGATGAAAATCCCGTAATAAGGGGACACGATCTCTGTTTTGACAAGACGTGCCAATAAAACCGCGTCTTGAAACGTGGAGCAGGAGGCTAAAAACGGTTGAAAATAATGACCTGGCAGTGACGTGATGTCACGCTACAAAAGTTGTCAGTGGATTTGATTCATAAAATAATATACTCTCTGCATGTGTGTGTGTGTGTGTGTGGTACTCGTTTTACAGAGCCAGGCACGTTTTTCGTGCTCGTAGGCTGTTTTGGAGTATTCGGAGGAGGAACCCGCCTTGCAATGCAGAAGACAATCTGCGCGCTGGACACATCGTCATTGAAGCCTGGTTCAGGGGCTACTGAGGGAGTCCTGGATTAAGGGATCCTCGGGCATCCGGGCTATGTAACAAGGGCCGGACTAATGGGCTATGAAGATACAAGACAGAAGACTTCTCCCCGTGGCCGGATGGGACTCTCCTTTGCATGGAAGGCAAACTAGGCATCCGGATATATTATTTCCTTTCTCTGTAACCGACTTTGTACAACCCTATGCCCCTCCGGTGTCTATATAAACCGGAGGGTTTTAGTCCATAGGGAGAATCACAATCATATAGGCTAGACTTCTAGGGTTAGCTACAACGATCTCATGGTAGATCAACCCTTGTAATCCTCATACTCATCAATATCAATCAAGCAGGACGTAGGGTATTACCTCCATCACGAGGGCCCGAACCTGGGTAAAACATCGTGTCCCCTGTCTCCTGTTACCATCGACCCTAGACGCACAGTTCGGGACCCCCTACCCGAGATCCGACGGTTTTGACACCGATAGGGGGCACCGCCCCCTCCCCTAGTCCAATTCGGGCTCCCATGGGGGGGCGCGGCCACCCCTTGTGAGTTGTCCTCTCTCTCTCTCTCTATCTCTATCTCGTGGCCCATGAGGCCCATGACTTCCCCTGAGGGGTTCCGGTAACCTCTCGGTACTCCGGAAAAATACTCGACCCACTCGAAACCATTCTGGTGTCTGTCGGATTTCGGGTTCTGGCAGACCCTTGAGGTTCGAACACTGGGGTGCACGCGGATATCTCTCCCCTACCGATCTACGTCCAATCCTCTCGTGCGAACTAAGATGAAAATGATGAAAAACACAAGAGACACAAGGTTTATACTGGTTAGGGCCACCATTGTGGTGTAATACCCTACTCCAGTGTGTGGTGTGGTGGATTGCCTCTGGGGCTGATGATGGATAGTACAAGGGAAGAACAGGCTCGCGAGGGGTGTTCTTGAGCTGGTGCGATGTGTTCTACTTAGTCTCTACTGGGTTCTTTGTCTCTCTGCTAGGGTTCTACCAGATCTCTCTCTCTTTCTTCCCGCCTCCCCCTTCTTTGTGGAGGCTAGCTCTATTTATAGAGGCCCTGGGCCTCTCCCCGAATAATTTAGCGGGAAGGGCGCCCACAATTGGCCATTTTAAAGGGGAACATCTAGTACAAGTTATCCTGACCAAAGGTGGTCTTCGGCTGCCAAAAGCACTGGTGATGACACCGTCTTGAGCTCCACGGTGACCTCCGTCCGGCTGTCTGGCTGGTCTTGGTCTCGTTGCACCGGAAGGGCAACCTTTGCCCGATGCCTTGGCCTATGCTTGCCCCCTTTGCCCCAAAGGGGAAACAAGGACACTGCGCAGGCCGGTGCCCGCCTGGCGCCCGCCTGGTCTCGATCATCATGGCTTGCATCACGGGTTCCTCGCGAGGTACCCCTGCCTTGATCTCTTCGCCTCCTCGCGAGCCTGCCTGATGAGGCTGCCTCTGAGGAAGCTTCATGTCGTTCGCCCCGCGAGGCTTGGCCCCTCGCGAGGGTCTTGAGCTTGCGTTGATGAAGATGGGCCGCGCTGGGCCCCCACTTGAGCCACGCCGCAGGCAGGCAAGTCTGGGGACCCCCGTTCCCAGAACGCCGACAGTAGCCCCCGGGCCCAAGGCCCGCCCAGGCTTGGCCTGGCGGGGAAGCGAAGGGGTAAGCGCGAAGCGCCGCGGGCCCCAACAGCCTGCGGCCTTGGGTGCCACGTGGCGGTTGACTAGACGTCGGCGTATGCGCTTCCCACGATGCCTCAGCAACCGCACGACTTGACAAGTCCCTGCATTCAGAGAAACCGGTCATGATTACCTGCGATCGTGGTGCTCGGCGGTTGGCCTCCTCCGGCTATAAGTACGGGGCTGGGCGAGCCCCTAGTCCATCCCTTCTTGCTGCTCATTTTCTTCTTCTTGGCTAATCGTCGTCCCCATGGCCCCAAAGAGACTCTCGGTCGCGGAGAAAGGAAAGGCCCCCCGGGCAGGGCCTGACCCTCCCCCGACCAAGCGCGGCCGAGGCCACCCTCGCAAGTACACCACGGTCCCCGTGGTAGCCTCCCGCGGTCATAGAGGCGGTTCCCTGTGTGGTGGTGAGCGCCCGATTGCCGACGGGGGGCACGCCGCGGGTGTGCGCCACCCTAGACCATGCTTCCGCTCTGCAGAGGTGCTGCCGGAGTTCGTCGTGTGGTCGGCGGACCCATCCAGCACCCGGCTCCAGCACCCACATTTCTTCGTAGATGAACTGTCGGCTAGCGCTCGATGCGACTTCTGGCTCCAGGCAGACGGCTGCTGCAGCAGGGCCTCCTGGGCTTCGCTGGAGGTCTCCGTCTCTGGGAACAGGGCCCTGATGCGCGGCTGGCAAACGTTTGCACGAGCGCGCGGCCTGGGCCGGTGGTGTACCCTGTACTTCAAGTTCGATGGCGACGCCACCCTCTACGTGATGGTGTTTGGGGAAGGTGGTCGCCGTGCCGGGTGCTGCCCTGAAGACGACGACCGCGGCCGCCTGCCCAGCCCCGGCACTGACCAGGATGAAGATGGCTACTGGCGTACAGGCGGCGGCGCTCGGGGTTCGCCAAGTTTCGGCGACTCTTCCTCAGGCAGCAGCTCCTCCAGCGGTGGCCGCGACTAGCCCCCACGCCGTTGCGCCCGCCTGGGTGAAGGCAAGGGGTCCACCCGCCGCCGTGCCCTGGTGAAGCGAGAGGAGGCATCCACCTGATCCCAGGAGCAACTCGAGCTTTTGCTGTAGGTTGGTGTTGGACAGGTCGTGTCCATTTTGTTTCCTTCCTTTCCCACGTAAGAAGAAGGTAGTACAGGGCCCCGTGGGGGCGTGTTAGAACTGTTGCTATCAAGTGTCGCGTTGCTTTTGCCATTTCTGTGCTATGTTCCATGATGCGTGTCCATGTGCGGGAGTCATTTGAGCTTGGTGGAGCTTGACGCGGCCCTCGCCTCCGGAGGCTGAGGCCTCACTGTGCACTTCATGCCCTGCAAGGATTAGTTAGAGTGGTAGCTTACGGTCTTGGTTGTGGGGGCGATCAGCCTAGGTCCTGCGCTCGTGTCGCGATGCTCGTGGGGCACGGACTGGGAGGGGTGCTCCCGCAGAGGACTCGGATAGGGAAGCTCCAAACGATCGGGGCAGAAAACACTCGCGAGGGCGCCCGCGACTCCCTCGTGAGACTTGTGCGAGAGAAAACGAGGCAAGCGAGCGAGAAAGACAAAGAGTCACAAGACAGGAACGTCAGCAACTCCAATAAAACTTCAAACGGGAATAAACAAGCCAACTGCAGAAAGCAAATGGGAAAGCCACGTCCGGCACTTATTCTAGTCTTCGACGTCTTCTCAGCAGCGCGGAGCTAAGTGCTGCCACTGGGCGTGGGAGGGAGCCCCCGAGGCCCGAGGGTGGCACTCCGGAGACTCCGGGGCATGTACAACCCCACTCATTATTACGTGAGAGTGTCACGGGCGGCGAGCTTCACAGGCATTTGCCTTCTTCACAGGCACCGGGCCTTTCTCAAAACGCAGCAGCTTCACAGGCATTCGCCTTCTTCACAGGCACCGGGCCTTTCCCAAAACGCGATAGCTTCACAGGCATTGGCCTTCTTCACAGGCACCGGGCCTTTCCCAAAACGCAGCAGCTTCATAGGCATTCGCCTTCTTCACAGGCACCAGGCCTTTCCCAAAACACGATAGCTTCACAGGCATTGGCCTTCTTCACAGGCACCGGGCCTTTCCCAAAACGCAGCAGCTTCACAGGCATTCGCCTTCTTCACAGGCACCGGGCCTTTCCCAAAACGCGATAGCTTCATATGCATTGGCCTTCTTCACAGTCACCGGGCCTTTCCTTGGCGCTAGGCCTCGCTCAGGGGTAGAACCTCCGTAGATGTTGAATGTTCCATGCGTTCTAGATGGGTACTCTCTCCGGAGTCTCCAAGCGCGCGGAGCCAGGCCTGGAAACATGAACAACCTTGAATGGGCCCTACCACATGGGAGAGAGCTTGTGCAGCCCCTCCCTGGAGAGAACCCGTCTGAGCACAAGATCCCCTACCTCAAGGGTCCTGGGGCGGATGTTGTGGCAGTGGTATCGTCGTAGCGCCTGTTGGTACCTTGCCGCTGGCAGTGCGGCTTCCCGACGGCGTTCCTTCCCCAGCACGAGATCCGTCCCCCGCATGGCGTCCCGCTGAGCCTCGTCGAAAGCCAAGACCCGCACAGAGCGACACCTGACCTCGTGAGGGAGAACATCCTCTGCTCCGTAGACGAGGAAGAACGGGGTCTCGCTAGTCGGCTTGGTCGCTGTCGTGCGGATTGACCACCGCACAGACTGGAGCTCGTTGTACCAGCCCCTGCCATAGGCTTCCAGCTTCTTCTTGAAGGTCCTGGCTTTGCGGCCCCTCAGAACCTCCGCATTGGCCCGCTCGGCCTGGCCGTTGCTCCAGGGGTGTGCTACCAAAGCATAGCATATCTGCGTTCCAAGGTTAGCACAGTACGTTTTGAAGAGATTACTGGTGAATTGCGAACCGTTGTCGGTGATGATGCGGTTGGGCACCCCAAATCGGCTCACGAGGCCCTTGATGAATTTGACCGCTGAGCCTGCCGGGATTGTGCGTACGGCTTCCACCTCAGCCCACTTGGTGAATTTGTCCACGGCGACGTAGAGGTAGTGATAGCCCCCTGGCGCCCGAGGAAACGGGCCCAGAATGTCGAGCCCCCAAACTACGAATGGCCATGAGAGGGGTATAGTTTGTAGACCCCCCGCAGGCTGATGGATCTGCTTAGCGTGAAACTGGCAGGCCTCGCAAGCCTTCACAAGCTCAACGGCGTTGTTGAGTGCTGTGGGCCAATAGAATCCACTACGGAACACCTTGCCGACGAGGGTCCGTGACAACGAGTGGAGCCCGCAGTCTCCGCTGTGTATGTCCGCCAGTAGCTCCTTCCCTTGCTCTCGGGAGATGCAACATAAGGACACGTCATTCGGTTGCTTCCTGTAGAGCTCTCCATCCCTGATGCAATAAGTCGTGGCCTGCCGCGCTACACGCTCCGCCTCCTCCTCATTCTCCGGCAGAGTCCCTTGCATCAGGTAGTTCTTGAGCTCCGGGATCCAACACCCTTCCTAAGGCTCTAACGCCAGGAGCAGGCGTGTCCCTGAGGCTGGGCCACAGACAGGGGCTCCTGAGGCAGGCGGCTGAGGGAGCTCCTTCCTTGGTTGTGCCGTGCCCGACAGCGACGGCACAGCCGAGGGTTTGAAGAGCCGCTCCTCAAAGACGCCAGGCTCCTGAGGCAGCCGCCTAGATGCCCTCTTGGCAATGTCATCAGCCTCCTGATTGGTGCCGCGAGGCACATGCTGCAACTCCAGTCACCAGAATTGTTTCTCCATCTTGCGGACCTCAACGAGGTAGGCTTCCATGTGCTCGTCCTTTGGCTCGTATATCTTGTTGGAGAAGTTGACGAGGAGCTGCGAATCGCCCTTGATGATGAGGCGCTTCACCCCTAAGGCAGTTGCGGCCTTCAAGCCTGCTATTAGGCCTTCGTACTCCGCTATGTTGTTGGAGACCTTTTCTCCGTGCTGGAAGCAAAGTTGCACGGTGTAGTAGAGTTTGTCCTGGGTAGGGGATACGAGCACTGCGCCAGCTCCCGCACCGTGTCGGGAGAACGCCCCATCAAAGTACATGACCCAGCCATCCGGTGCTTCACTTCCCGGGGAAAGTGATCGGTCTTCGCCTGCCTTGAGACCCGGCGCTTCTGCCCATTCTGCCACAAAATCCGCTAGCGCGGCTCCCTTGATGACTCTGGTCGTACTGAATTCTAGCTGAAATGCCTGTATCTTGATGTTCCATTCAGCAACCCTTCTAGCTGAGTTGGGGCTCCTGAGTACCCTCTCCAAGGGGTATGCCGAGACGACCTTGATGGGGTGGCCTTGGAAGTAGTGCCGCAGCTTGCGTGAGGCCACCAATAGCGTGAGGAGGAGCTTTTGAGGCATGGGGTACAGCGCCCTCGCGTCCCGTAGCACTGTGCTGATGAAATACACGGGGTGCTCGACGAGGTTGAGGGTGCTGGCACTGCTTGCGTCCTCCAGAGGTCGAGGCATCTCTTGAGACGACGGAGCTCCCAGTGCTTGGTCGCCTGAAGGGGCCTCTCTTGCTCCGGGTGCGTTCTCCTGCTGCGGCTGTTCCTTTCCGACTACGGTTGCGGCCTTTGCGAGGCCCTCCTGGCTCTGCCTTGCTTCAGTTCGGACGGTAGATGCGGCCTTGGCACAGCGCTCCTCCCTGACCGCTACCAGGGCTGCGCTAGCGGAGTAGGGGTGGCCGCAAGGTAGAGCACCAAGGGCTCCTGAGTACGCGGAGCTACCATCACTGGTGGACTGGTAAGGTACCTCTTGAGGTCTTGGAATGCCTTGTCGGACTCTTCGGTCCATTCGAAGGGGCCCTTTTTCTTCATCATATTGAAGAAGGGCAGCGCTCGTTCCCCCAGCTTGGAGATGAAATGCCCCAGCGCAGTTACACGCCCGATGAGCTTCTGCATTTCTCGGAGGGTCCTTGGTGGGCTCATGTATTCGACTGCCTTGACCTTCTCCGGGTTGGCCTCGATGCCCCTATGGGATACGAGGAAACCCAGGAGATTGCCTGAGGGGACTCCAAACACGCACTTCTCCGGGTTGAGCCGTAGGTCCACTTCGTTGAGGCTCACGAAGGTTTCTTCCAGGTCTTGTATCAGGGTCCTTGCCTCATGAGACTTCACCACAATGTCATCGATGTAAGCTTCCGCGTTCCTCCCAGCTGTCGGCCTAAGGCGATGTGCATCAGCCGCTGAAAGGTCGCGCCTGCGTTGCGCAACCCAAATGGCATGCACGTATAGCAGTACACTCCACACGGGGTCAGGAAGGCCGTCTTCTCCATGTCTTCTACCGCCATCTTGATCTGGTGATAGCCCGAGAAGGCATCTAGGAAGCACAATAGGTCACACTCTGCAGTGGAGTCGACTATCTGGTCAATGCGGTGGAGCGGAAATGGATCCTGCGGGTATGCCTTGTTGAGGTTGGTGAAGTCGACGCACATGCGCTCCTTTCCTCCCTTTTTTGGCACAATGACCAGATTAGCCAGCCAATCAGGGTAGCGAACCTCGCGGATAACTCCTGCCGCCTCTAGCTTCCGGGTCTCTTGAATGATGAAAGCTTGTTTCTTAGTAGACTGTCGCCTTGCCTTCTGCTTCACGGGGCGCACATTGGGGCACATGTTGAGGTGATGCTCAATCACTTCCCTTGGGACCCCTGCTAACTGATCAGGTTCCCACGCAAACACCTTCTTGTTCGCACGCAGGAAACCGATCAGGGCTTTCTCTTGCTCGGGCTCGAGGTTGGCCCCTATGGTGAAGGTGGCGCTAGCGGACCCGTCCTTGTCGACTGGTACCTGCTTGGTTTCTACCTTGTCTTGGGTGAATAGCTGCTTCTTTTTAGCCGGCGTAGCCCCCTTGGACTCAAGGGCGTCAGTGCCAGTGGGCTGCGCCACTGCGACCGCCCTGAAAACAAGCTGGAGCACCTGCAGCGCATCCCTTGTGTCTCCTAACACGGTGAGGACGCTGCTGCTCCTAGGCATCTTCATGAGGTTGTACGCCGGGTGAGTTGCTGCCATGAACCGAGCCAGGGCCGGATAGCCGAGGATGGCGTTGTAGGGAAGGCTGATGGGGGCGATGTCGAAGTCGATCAGCTCCGTGCGGAAGTTGTCGCAGGTGCCGAATGTCACTGGGAGGCGGATCTGCCCCAAGGAGGCGGTGGACCTGACTCCGATGCCCGAGAAAGGCCTGCTGGGTCGGAGCCGCTCCAGCGGCACGTGGAGGAGGCTGAAGGCCTCCATCGAGCGCACATTGAGGCCGGCACCACCGTCGATGAGGGTCCTGGTGGCGGCCACTTGGCAGATGGTGGGGGTGCACAGCATCGGGAGCGCGCCCAAACCAATGGGGTTGAAGGGGTGGTCCTTCGAGTCGAAGGTTAGATCGGCCTCGGGCGCCACCCAGCCCGGGGGGCTTCTCGACACTTGGAGGCGGTGCTAATCCGGCGGGTGAATGGCTTGACGTGATGGCTCGAGGGTGGTGCCTGGGAGCCACCCAGGAGAGCTGTGACGACGGGCGGCGTTGGTGCGGTGAAACGGGCGAGGAAGAGGTCGCGCAGCTCCTCCTAGGAGGTGACAGAGGCCGTCGGCAGGTGGAGGAGCCACGCGCGCGGGATGCCGGTGAGGGCCATGGGTAACCAGTTGGCCATCACCCGGTCGTTGCCCCCGGCTCTGAGGACGGCCTCCTCGTACGCCAGGAGGAAAACCATCGGGTCCGTCGCGCCGTCGTAGCGCGGCGGCGTCTCGGGCCTGAACTTGCGCGGCCACTGCACCTGTCGCAAGGTGGGGGCCAAGGCCCGGAGCCCCCTAGCCCTGGTGTCGACATCCGTTGCTGGAGCGGGCGGCGCGTTGTCCGCCATGAGGGCGGGATGCGATGTTGGGGGAGAGCGGGTCGTCAGGAGGGAGGACTCCGGCGCACCCCTACCTGGTGCGCCAAATGTCGGATTTCGGGTTCCGGCAGACCCTTGATGTTCAAACACCGGGGTGCGCGCGGAGATCTCTCCCCTACCGATCTACGTCTGATCCTCTCGTGCGAACTAAGATGAAAATGATGAACAACACAAGAGACACGAGGTTTATACTGGTTCGGGCCACCGTTGTGGTGTAATACCCTACTCCAGTGTGTGGTGTGGTGGATTGCCTCTGGGGCTGATGATGGACAGTACAAGGGAAGAACAGCCTCGCGACGGGTGTTCTTGAGCTGCTGCGGTGTGTTCTACTTAGTCTCTACTGGGTTCTTTCTCTCTCTGCTAGGGTTCTACCAGATCTCTCTCGCTTTCTTCCCGCCTCCCCTTCTTTGTGGAGGCTAGCTCTATTTATAGAGGCCCTGGGCCTCTCCCCGAATAATTGAGCGGGAAGGGCGCCAACAATTGGCCATTTTAAAGGGGAACATCTAGTACAAGTTATCCTGACAAAAGGTGGTCTTCGGCTGCCAAAAGTACTGGTGATGACGCCGTCTTGGGCTCCACGATGACCTCCATCCGGCCGTCCGGCTGGTCTTGGTCTCGTTGCACTGGAAGGGTAACCTTTTCCCGATGCCTTGGCTTGTGCTTGCCCCCTTTGCACCAAAGGGGAAACAAGGACACTGCGCAGGCCGGCGCCCGCCTGGTCTCGATCGTCATGGCTTGCGTCACGGGTTCCTCGCGAGGTACCCCTGCCTTGATCTCTCCGCCTCCTTGCGAGCCTGCCTGATGAGGCTGCCTCTAAGGAAGCTTCCTATCATCCGCCCCGCGAGGCTTGGCCCCTCGCGAGGGTCTTGAGCTTGCGCTGATGAAGATGGGCCGCGCTGGGCCCCCACTTGAGCCACGCCGCAGGCCACAGGCAGGCAAGTCTAGGGACCCCCGTTCCCAGAACGCCGACAGTGTCCGAATACCATCTTCCAATATATCAATCTTTACCTCTCGACCATTCGAGACTCCTCGTCATGTCTGTGATCTCATCCGAGACTCCAAACAAACTTCGGTCCCCAAAACACATAACTCATAATACAAATCGTCATCGAACATTAAGCGTGCAGACCCTACAGGTTTGAGAACTGTGTAGAAATGACCGAGACACATCTCCGGTCAATAACCAATAGCGGAACTTGGATGCTCATATTGGTTCCTACATATTGTAGAAGATCTTTATCGGTCAAACCGCAATGACAACATACCTTATTCCCTTTGTCATCGGTATGTTACCTGCCCGAGATTCTATCGTCGGTATCATCATACCTAGTTCAATCTCGTTACCAGCAAGTCTCTTTACTCGCTCTGTATTGCATCATCCCGCAACTAACTCATTAGTCACATTGCTTGCAAGTCTTATAGTGATGTGCATTACCGAGAGGGCCCAGAGATACCTCTCCGATACTCAGAGTGACAAATCCTAATCTCGATCTATGCCAACCCAACAAGCACCTTCGGAGACACCTGTAGAGCATCTTTATAATCACCTAGTTACGTTGTGACATTTGATAGCACACAAGGTGTTCCTCCGGTATTCGGGAGTTGCATAATATCATAGTCTGAGGAATATGTATAAGTCATGAAGAAAGCAATAGCAATAAAACTTAACGATCATTATGCTAAGCTAACGGATGGGTCTTGTCCATCACATCATTCTCATAATGATGTGATCCCATTTATCAAATTTCAACACATGTATATGGTCAGGAAACTGAACCATCCTTGATTAACGAGCTAGTCAAGTAGAGGCATACTAGGGACACTTTGCTTTGTCTATGTATTCACACATGTATCGAGTTTCCAGTTAATACAATTCTTGCATGAATAATAAACATTTATCATGATATAAGGAAATATAAATAACAACTTTATTATTGCCTCTAGGGCATATTTCCTTCACCACCAGCTACTATTCATCCACCCCCACGCCTCCTCGATCAGGGTCCTGTTCATCCAGCGCCAACTGCCTCTACTACCACGGGATCCTGTTCATGCAACCCTCACCAGGAACTATTCATTAAGAGGCAGCTTCGATCAGCTTCAGTTATCAGCAGTAGTGAAGGAATCACTCAGGTTCAGTTAACAGCAAGGGATCGATCGGGGTTCAGTAACATAGCTAGTGCAATCTCTCAAGTTCAGTTAGAGCCCAACGCCTCGCTCGGGTTCAATTAGACCATAACGCCTCACACACAGGTGCATACGTGTACGAGAGAAACGCGCAAACCTCTGTGCATCGCTCGGCCCTGACCACGCACCATAACCGGGAACTATCTGATATTTTCCTCACCCTTGCTTCTACCACGATTTTTTCCGTCATGGACGGCCCAAAGAATGTCATGCAGGTGCGTCTCCGGCCCTCCCGGAATGAAAAGCCCATTTTCTGTCATGATTTTTTGTCATAGAACTAGGAGCCCACCACATCTATGGTGATACCAGGTTTTGTCACAATTATCGTCATAGAAGTGTCATAAGCATGACAGAAAAAATTCGTTCGGCCCAAAATGTCACGGGTGTGTCTTTTTTTGTAGTGTTAACTCCCACCTTGTTTCTTGACATATCAACCAATAAGAGATGTGGGGCGTGCATGTTTTCAATGACTCAAGACTACGAAAAACGACATGCACTGGTTAGTTCATTGCAAGCAATGCTATTAATTAGCAAATAAACATTAAGTTCTCTCGTTTTCCCCTCCTTCTTGGTCACGGTGCACAACCTAAGCTGACTTATCCACCTAGACGGACGGAGTAGTTGCGGATGCTTGCTAGAGTTCCAATCATAAGTGTATATGATCCAAGTAGAGAAACTATGTTAGCTCATGCCTCTCCCTCATGTAAAATTGCAAGAATGATTACCAGTCTAGTTATTGCCTAGGGACAAATGACTTTCTTGTTGACAAAAGCTATCTACTTTTATTGTCTCGCAATTTATTCGTAGTTTTATTCTTGCAAAGTACTTCTAGTTTTATTCTTGAAAACTTATCCTTTCACCTACGAAATAGTTTTATACTTGTTCTAGGTAAAGCAAACGTAAAGTGTGCGTAGAGTTGTATCGGTGGTCGATCGAACTTGAGGGAATATTTGTTCTGCATTTAGCTCCTTATTGGGTTCAACACTCTTATTTATCAAAAAAGTCTACAAACGATCCCCTATGCTTGTGGGTTATCAAGACCTTTTTCTGGCGCCGTTGCCGGGGAGCAATAGCGTGGGGTGAATATTCGCGTGTGTGCTTGTTTGCTTTATCACTAAGTAGTTTTTATTTTGTGCTCTTGTTTTCTATCTTTAGTTATGGGTAGGAAGCGTAAAATACCAAAAAGAAAGTTGTACCTACTAAACCAATGGTTGAAGAACCACCCAAAATCTATCATACGGCTGAAGCTTTCTACTTGGATTATCTTCGATCCCTATGTGCTCGTGCTGAAAACCCAAATAGCTTAGTTGAGAGAAAATCATTAAATGAGCATGCTTATTTTGTGCGACACTGCTTATCTCAAAAAGGAAACTTTTATGGCATCATATTAATAGCTTTTATTGTTATGCTTTGAATTTTGCGAAATACATGATTTTACTTATTGTTCTGAAGATCCTAAAAACATCTCCCCTTCTAATGTGAGTTTAAGGATAATGGAATTTTATCTTCTTATGCCAAGCGTGTTTATAATTATTATGATATTGAACAAATTGAAGAATTTGTTGCTTTTAAGGGTGCTTATGAAATTGCTTGTTTGATTGAAAAGTATGATGCTACTCTTTACAAATATGAAAAAAATCCATACTTAAATATTTCTATGGAAATTATTCGTCTAATGATTATATTAAACCATATATTGAGGACTTATCCGCTATCCAAGAAGAGACTAATATTTTGCAGGAGTCCATGGAAGAAGAAATTGATGAATCTGTGAGCTCATTGGATGAAAAATATGATGAGGAGAGCGAAGAACAAAAGGAGGAAGAGCGGATTGATCACCGGTTCCCACCTTCTAATGAGAGTAACTCTTCAAATTATACATTTTTAATGTCCCTTCATTCTTACCGAAGGATGATTGCTATGATAATTGCTATGATCCCGTTTATTCTTTTAAAATATCCCTTTTTGATGAACTTGATGCTTGCTATGCTTGTGGCCATGATGCCAATATGAATTATGCTTATGAAGATGAACTTGCTATTGTTCCTTATGTTAAACATGAAATTGTTGCTATTGCACCCACACATGATAGTCCTATTATCTTTTTGAATTCTCCAAACTACACTATGTCGGAGAAGTTTGCACTTATTAAGGATTACATTGATGGGTTGCGTTCTACCACTACACATGATGATTTTGATGAATATAATATGCATGTGCTTGCTGCTCCTACTTGCAATTATAATGAGAGAGGAACTACATCTCCGCCTCTCTATGTTTCCAACACGATAGAATTGCAAGAAATTGCTTATACTATGCATTGGTGTTTACTTGATGTGCATGAATTGTTCTTGTATGACATGCCGATGCATAGGAAGAGAGTTAGACTTCGTCATTGCATGATTTATGTTGCTTTGTGCTCACTACTAAATTATAAATCATAATACCCTGGGATCCGGGTGGATCCATTACTTGAGCAATTTATGCCTAGCTTAATGGCTTTAAAGAAAGCGCTGTCAGGGAAACAACCTGGAAGTTTTAGAGAGTCATTTATTTTTGTTGAGTGCTTTTATAAATTGTAAAAACAAAAAATATAGAGGGGAACCTGTAAACCTTTTTCTAAAAGAGAAGCAATTGAAAGGCGATGCATTGAGAAGTGAGGGTCGACCTTGAACACTTGTGTTCGTGCTCATGGAAACAATGTAAAATTTTCATGGAAGTTTCTCACAAAAATAATTATCCCCTTGTACAAATCCATTATATTATAAAAATAATGTGCCACGATTTTCCTTTAGGATGATTAGATTGCTTGTTGGTATGTGCGGTACAAAAACAAAACTTTGGCTGTAGTGCGTGATTTTACATTTTTTACTAAAACGTCGAAAGTATCTGAAACTTTTTGCATAGTATTGATATACAAATTGTTTATTTTGTCCTAATGTTTCTGAATTGGAGTACCAAAAGTATGGCTAGAGTTTAGATTACTACAGACTGTCTTGTTTAACACAGATTCTGTTTTTTGATGCATTGTTTTGCTTGTTTTGATGAAACTATCAATTCTATCGGTGGTATAAGCCATGGAGAAGTTATAGGCGACCACTACGAATCAGCCGGATGATTTCCTAGAGAAATCATCTGCCTAGTCAACCATTGGATCAGCACACTGGAAGCCGTCCAATGCAGCAAAGCCACCACACAGCAAGCACGCGACCAACTTCAACGCCGCGGTGGTGGCACACCGGCAAAGCTCCACTTTAGCAAAGCGTGGCCGCAACCATAGCTCCAACGCAGGACCCATGGCTTTCGGAGAAGCTCCATTGCAACTTCGGCAGAGCTCCAGAGCAGCACCGACGGCGTCCGGCGAAGCTCCAGTGCAACTCCGGTGAACCTTCATTGCAGCGCCGACTATGCTTCCGGCGCCCCAGCGTTGTTCCATTGCAACACCTGCGGTGCTCCCAACAAGCTTCAAGCAACATCGCCGAAGTTGGAGCGCCCCCGTCGGCCACTCTCCGTGGTCACCGTCGCAACGCCACATGCTCCATTGTAGCTCAGGGAGCCACGCGTGCTGCTTAAAAGCGCAGCTCCAACGGCCATGTGCAGATGCTCCCTGTTGCAATAGCAGCAACTCCGGCAGCCATGGCAGTCGGTGGTCGCACGTCGAGACTTCCTCGATTCATGGCAGCAGTAATGTTGCTCCTGCAGCAGCAGTAGCGTTCCGTCACTCGGTGGTGAGAGAGGGCGGGAAGAGAGGGGAGCTCTGGGCAAAGAGTAGAGAAAAGTGTGGCCATGGAGTGGCAACAGGAGAAAGAGAGAGAGAGAGAGAGAGGGAGAGAGAGAGAGAGGGATATGCAGGAGGGACATGCTAGCGTAAAGAAGACAACATGAGCAAGAAAAGTGAGTGGTTGTGGCTTCCCCTGCATGGGATAAGGCAGAGATAGGGAGCGGCGCATGGGCCCAGCCAGGACGCGTGTCAACCGCTGGGCGTGGCTTACGCGTCATTGTTATCATCCGGCTTAAAATAATTGTTTTTCAAAGTTATAATACAATAGCTACAATGCAAAAACAAAATATGAATTGGTTTGCAACAGTACTTAAAGTAGTGATTTGCTTTATTATACTAACGGATCTTACTGAGCTTCTGTTGAGTTTTGTGTGGATGAAGTGAACAAAGATCGAGGAGGTGTCGATATGACGAGAAGGAGGAGAGTCAAGAGATCAATCTTGGGGATTCCCAAGGAACCCCAAGTAAATATTCAAGGAGACTCAAGCGTCTAAGCTTGAGGATGCCCCAGAAGACATCCCATCTTTCTTCAATAAATACCGGTATGTTTTCGTTTCCGTTTCGTTCATGTGATATGTGTGAATCTTGGAGCGTCTTTTGTGTTTAGTTTTCATTTTTCTTTTATGAACCATGCTGGTATGAGATAGTCCATGGTTAATTTATAGAATGCTCTTTGCACTTCACTTATATCTTTTGAGTATGGCTTTATAGAATGGTTCATGTGCGTCATTTATATCATTTGAAGTTTGGATTGCCTGTTTCTCTTCACATAGAAAACCGTTGTTTGTAGAATGCTCTTTTTATTCACTTATATTTATTAAAGCACGTGCAAGTCTTTTGTAGAAAGAACTAAACTCTCATGCTTCACTTACATCTATTTAGAAAGTCAACAGGAATTGGTCATTTGCATGGTTAGTCATAAAATCCTACATAAAACTTGTGGATCACTGAATATGATGTGTTTGATTCCTTGCAATATTTTTGCGATATAGAGATGGAATATGTGGGACGTACTAGTAAACGGTTGTGGTTAGTAAGAATATTGGTGTTAAGGTTTGTGATTCCCGAAGCATGCACGTATAGTCTCTCGTTATGCTATGAAGTTGGAGCAAGATTTATTATTGATTGTCTTCCTTATGAGTGGCGATCGGGGATGAGCGATGGTCTTTTACTACCAATCTATCCCCCTAGGGGCATGCATAGTAGTACTTTGCTTCGAGGGCTAACAAACTTTTGCAATAAGTATATGAGTTCTTTATGACTAATGTGAGTCCATGGATTATGCACACTCTTACCTTTCCAAAATTTGCTAGCCTCTACGGTACCGTGCATTGCCCTTTCTCACCTCGAGATGTGGTGCAAACTTCGCAGGTGCATCCAAACCCCGTGATATGATACGCTCTATCACACATAAGCTTTGTTATATCTTCCTTAAAATAGCCACCATACCTACCTATTATGGCCTTTCCATAGTAATTCTGAGATATATAGCCATGCAACTTCCACCGCTTCTATTTTGCTGACTTGAGCATTCATTACCATATTGCTTTGCATGATCGCAAGATAGCTAGCATGATATTTCCATGGCTTGTCCATTTTTTGATATCGTTGTTATGCTAGATCATTGCACATCCTGGTACACTGCCAGAGGCATTCATATAGAGTTATATTTTATTATAGGTATCGAGTTTTAATATTGAGTTGTAAGTAAATGAAAGTGTGGTGATCATCAATTTTCATTATTAGAGCATTGTCCCAGTGAGGAATGGATGATGGACTATAATTCCCCCACAAGTCGGGATGAGACTCCGGACCAAAAGAAAAAGAAAGAAAGAAAGAAAAAAAAGAAAGAACGAAGGAAGATAAGGGGCATTCTAGTTACACACTTGTGCTTCAAAGTAGCACCATGTTTTTCATATAGAGAGTCTCCTATGTTGTCACCTTCATATACTAGTGGGAATTTTTCATTATAGAGTTAGATGCACACCTACTTAGTTTTCATATTGAGCTTTCATACACTTACAACTCTTAGTGCATTCGTTGCATGGCAATCCCTACTCCTCGCATTGATATCAATTGATGGGCATCTCCATAGCCCGTTGGTTAGCCACGTCGATGTGAGACTTTCTTACCTTTTTGTCTTATATATATTTACCCCTGTCATCATACTCTATTCCACCCATAGTGTTATATCCAAGGCTTGTGCTCATGTATTGCATGAGGGTTGAAAAAGCTGAAGCACATTAAAAAGTATGAACCAATTGCTCGGCTTGTCATCAGGGTTGTGCATGATAAATACTTTGTGTCAAGAAGACAGAGCATGACAAGACTATATGATTTTGTAGGGATAGCTTTCTTTATCATTGATATTTTGAAAGACACGATTGTTTGTTGGGATGCCTAAGTATTGATGTCTTTATGTCAAACTATAGACTATTACTTTGAATCACTCGTGTCTTAATATTCATGCCATGATTAGATATATGATCAAGATTATGCTAGGTAGCATTCCACATCAATTATCTTTTTTATCATTTACCTACTCGAGCATGAGCATTAATTAAGCTTGGGGATGCTGATACGTCTCTGTCGTATCTATATTTTTTTATTGTTTCATGCCAATATCATACAACTTCCACATACTTTTGGTAACGTTTTATATGATTTATTGGACTAACCTATTGATCCAGTGCCCAGTGTCAGTTCCTGTTTGTTGCATGTTTTTTGTTTCGCATAATATCCATATCAAATGAAGTCCAAATGCGATAAAAATTTATGGAGAATTATTTTGGAATATATGTGATTTTTGGGACTTGGAATCAACGCAAACGGGGGCCCACAGCCCCCAAGATACACCAGGGTGCGCCTAGGGGCCAGGCGCGCGGTGGTGGGTTATGCTCACCTCATATGTCAGTTAGATCTCTACTTTGGACATGAGGAAGCTTATATCCAGAAAAAAATCGTGCTAAAATCTCATCACAATCGGAGTTACGGTTCTCCGGGAATGTAAGAAACAGTTTTCGGCCAGAAAATAGGAACACGAAACAGAAGAGAACAAAGAGGGAGATCCAATCTCGGAGGGGCTCCAGCCCCTCCGTCGCCATGGAGGCCATGGACTAGACGGGGAACCCTCCTCCGATCTAGGGGGAGGCCAAGGAAGAAGAATAATGAGGGGGCTCTCTCCCCCTCTCTCCCGGTGGCGCTAGAGCGCTTCCGGGGCAAGGATCATGACGGCGATCTACATCAACAATCTTGCTACCGTCAACACCAACTTTCTCGCCCTCTATGCAATGGTGTAACACCCCTTCTCCCCGCTGTAATCTCTACTTAAACATGGTGCTCAACACTATATATTATGTCCCAATGATATGTGGGTATCCTATGATGTTTGAGTAGATCCGTTTTGTCCTATGGGCTAATTGATGATCGTGTTTGGTTTGAGTGTATATTTTATTATGGTGTTGTCCTACGATGCACTCCATCTCGCGCAAAAATGAGGGGTCCCTACTGTAAGGTGTTGCAATACGTTCATAATTTGCTTATTGTCGGTTGCCAGGTTGACAGAAACCTAAACACAGATAAGTGGGTTATTGCATATGGGAGTAAAGAGATCTTGATACTTAATGCTATGGTTGGGTTTTACAACCTTAATGATCTTTGGTAGTTGCGGATGCTTGCTAGAGTTCCAATCATATGTGCATATGATCCAAGTAGAGAAAGTATGTTACTCATGCCTCTCCCTCATGTAAAATTGCAAGAATGATTACCTGTCTAGTTATCAATTGCCTAGGGACAAATGACTTTCTTGTTGACAAAAGCTATCTACTTTTATTATCTCGCAATTTGTTCGTAGATTTATTCTTGCGAAGTACTTCTAGTTTTATTCTTGCAATCTTATCCTTTCACCTACGAAATAGTTTTATAACTTGTTTTAGGTAAAGCAAACGTAAAGTGTGCGTAGAGTTGTATTGATGGTCGATAGAACTTGAGGGAATATTTGTTCTGCCTTTAGCACCTCGTTGGGTTTGACACTCGTATTTATGGAAAAGGCTACAAAGGATCCCCTATACTTGGGGGTTATCAGTGTACTGGCTTAACCGTGTGCGAAGTGCACTGTGAAATCACCACGACTACGCAAGCTCGATCAAGGGTGTAGGTAGTGGATTAACCATGTGCGATGCTAGTGGGCTGTGAAATCATCACGACTACGCAAGTGCGAGCAGGGTTGGAGGTAGTGGCTTAACCGTGTGCGATGCAAGTGTGTTGTGAATCACCACGACTGCACAAGCGCGACAAAGGTGGAGGTGCTGGCTTAACCGTGTGTGATGCTAGTGCGCTGTAAAATCACCACATGTGCAAGCTAAAGGCAGGTAGTTTATTTAGATTGAATTCCACGTCTGCGTTTGAAAATTAGGACGAACCATGTGTGATAGGCCAGCTAGCGAGAAATCTAAAAACAAACTACCCTCCTTGAGCGTTGCAAAAATCGGCGGTTCCGCCGCTTTTCCTTATTATCATACACGCATATTCTTATTGGACCATGTGCGATATTGGGTGCTCCAGCCCCGCATCAATTCCTTTACCCAAATTTTAGTAGTCACGGTACTTCAACCATCGCCCCACTCCTTCAGCACCGACCTTATAGTAAAATTGCAATAGCTGAGGCATTTGAACCGTCGCCCTCCCTCATCCACCACCATCTCCACCCACCATTACAAAAATATTTAGTAGCTGTGGC
>NC_057803.1:493827455-493836013 GCF_018294505.1 Triticum aestivum | reverse complement strand
CCGCCGCCGCCAACTCCTGCCGGTCTGCCTGTTCCTCCTAGCTTAGATAATAAAGTTCAGGTTACCCAGCGACTCCCATACCATCACCCCACTCCCTTGAGTTTTTAGATGAGGCATGTGGTGTCCCTCCCCGCCAGATCCACATCCCCTGCTCCAGAATGTTGCAGCCTAAGCCCGACCGCATATCCCGGGGAACCCGACGAGCATTCGGCCAAGAAGAGGTTTATCATGGTCTCTCTGGTGGACATTAGCAAGGTGGTCGCCGTTCGCCCTGACCTGTCGATCCCTGAGCAACACCTCGCCACGGAAGCCGGCGAAGAAGTTGACTACGTTGCCATGCCGAAGGCTTCACGTCAGCGGGCTAGCGTATTACTGTATCTCAGGAAAGATGGCTACGACATCAAGCTCATTAACAGCGACGGCTTCACGCCGGTCATGTCACAGGTTAAGTGGTCCATCCCCAACCCCTCTGGTTCGATCGCTATCGATCTCTTCGACGTCCCTGCCGCTGATCTCCTCTGCCACGTGGTCAAGGACTTGTGATCCTTGTACGCCATCGAGCCCATTTTGTCATTTATGAAGGACACGTTCTACAACGGCGGCTTGGGATCCTCAATTGCCAAGTCAGATCTCATCGGCCACGACCACGAGGAGGGCACCCACAAAGGTTCTTCCAAGGTGAAACAACCCATATGTGACATCAGAGAGCACACCATGGGTCTGTGCTCTTCCAACTGGAAGGATCCCGTCCATGACATGTGAGGCAACATCCTATTAGCAAATATTACCTTTTCTAGCTTGCCAACCCATACCCTTCGTAGTAGTAGCTTTTGCCATGCAGTGTTTTAACTGTGTTGTGTTTAATTATTTTAGATATGCAAAATGTAATGTTCAATAGGGCTATGTGATGTTTAAGTATGAATTGTCCACTTCAGTTCCATGAATGGCTATATTTGGTTGTTTATAGTGAGTACATGCCTTGTTTGTCTGTATTTGGTTGTTAGGTTGGTTTGAAGTGAGCATTTTCCCAGTTATCAAGCAGATGCCTTGTTTATCTATATTTGGTTGTTAGGTTGGTTGCAGTGAGCATTTGTCCAGTTATCAAGCAGATGCCTTGTTTATCTATATTGGGTTGGTTGGTTTGCAGTGGGCATTTGTCCAGTTTTCAAGCAGATGCCTTGTTTATCTGTATTTTCTTGTTAGGTTGGTTGCAGTGAGCATTTATCCAGTTTTCAAGCATATGCCCTGTTTATCTGTATTTGCTTGTTAGGTTGGTTGCAGTGAGACTCTGTCCAGTTTTCAATGGCTATATTTGGTTGTTATACCGATCATTTATGTGTTGTTTATTTTAGTCATTCACAATGTGATGTTCATTTTGTGCAAGTCGGAACGGTGCCGCTCGATTTCATCAATACCAGTTTGAACGGCTATATTTGGTTCTAGTTATGCCTGGTGTAGTTAACACATGCCCTTTATTTCAGTTTTACACATTTATCCAGTGTGATGTTTAAGCATGACCTACGTTCTATTCATTTTCAACAATAGCAGTTTGAATCACAATATTTGATGGTTGTTAAGCCTGTTGTAGGTAACATTCCCTTCCATTTTATATCTGCTTTAATAGCATGCTGAAACCAACACATTCAAGCTATCATTTTGAGATGATGTTGTTTACCTTTGCTATATTTCTTTGATGTTAAGGTTGTTGTACTTATCATGCCTTTCCACTACTTATGCAGGACAACAATGGGAGTGGCCAGCATTTTCCACCGAGGTTAGTTTCATCCCTCAGCTTTTACTGCCCCTGTTGTTCCATAATGTAGTGCATATAGATCCAGGCCTAGACACTTGTTAGCTTCTAATATTGATGTGTTGTGTGTAGGTACATATGCCCTTGGCAAAGATCCATGCATCGACCCTTTTTGCGTATGGAGCAATGAGATATTCATGAACAAGCATCAAGTGAGGAAACTGATAAGGATTATTAGCAAAAAGATATGAACGGTGGCAAGCAAATTATTTGTTTATGCTCTATCCAACACAACAGTGAGTTGTAGGATGCACTACAAAAAAAGACACTTCCGTGATGATACGTGTTTGTCACAGTAGGTCACATTTTCTGTCATGCATGTACATCCATGACGATTTTATGACAGAATCAAGATAGTCATACATGTGCTGTCGTAGAAGTATTCCATGACATTACCAAAATTATCACCACGGAAGTGTCCACTTCCATGACGATAAATCTCGCGTCATAGAAGTGCTTTCGTCAAGGGTGACCGACACGTGACATCCACCGTAATGGGTCGCCGTTAAGCTATCGGGTCCAGTTTTGGATCCGATAACCCGTTAACAGCCCGGAGCAATGAGGATTTTCCATGTGTAAAATTGTCATTGGCCAGAGGAAACACGTGTTGGCTCGCCGTTGGGACATATGTCATCCATTCATTGGACAGGAGGCGCCTATGATACGCCAACATGTGGCACGGCCCAACAAAGGCCCATATAGGTTAAAAAGGCTGGCCCAGTCAAAGGCCCGTAGTACTTACTCAGTTACTAGTGGGCCAGCCCAATAACGGCTTGTTTCATAAGGCCCATTTACGGCCTGAAGCTAGATCTAGACCGTGAATTGTTCGCTGAATATTTGGGCCCAATTACGGCCCGGTGACTTTTGGCCTGTTAGAGGCCCGATGTAGACATGGGCCCATTTCAGCCTGGTGTTCTTTCGGCCTGGGAATGGCCCATGCTACCCATGGGCCATATATGGTCTGACGCGACATCCGGCCCACTAACGGCCCATGATAAAGGTGGCAACAGTTCAGCGCAACGTGGCTTTGGGCCTATTAAAGGGCTGTCATATAATTCAGCCCGTTGATGCATGTACTAAGCTTTCGGCCTCTTAAAGGCCCATGATATCAATGGGCCAACTAAGGCCCGAAATATGTTTCGGCCTGGTAACAGCCCGTCATATAACTGGGCCAAAAAAGGCCCGGTCTACCTTTCAGCCTGCTGAAGGCCCATCGACAACTAGTGAAAATTGAGGCCCAACATGAATTTCGGCCTGCTAAAGGCCCATGGTTTCTTGTGGGCTATAACAGGCCACCAGAATATTCAGCCTGTTAATGGCCCAATGCTACATGGCCCAAACTAAGCGTTGGGTCCACAAAAGGCCCAACATAAATTTGGGCCGAATATAGGCCGGAGTAAGTTGTGGGCCTGGCGCAAAGTGTGAAGGCCCCAATGGCCATTCGGGCCCAAGAAAAATGCAGGCCGGCCCAATTATGGCCCGCTAAAAACCAGGCCCGTTAAAGGCGAATGTTTCGGCCTGGTCGACTACATCAGATTTTTTCAGATAGCGAATGATGAAAGTAACTAGTAGGAATTAAGAACAAACCTACTCTATACAATAAAGAAATTATGGCATAGTAACTTAGAATAAACCTACACTATACAATAAAGTATTTATGGTATATTACATCCACTGGGCATCGAAGTTCGCCACCAGTGATCATAAAGCGCAACGAAGAAGCAGATTACCAAAACTAGGCACCATTGCAGCGTAACAAAATAATACTGAACCGAGACCACTTCCAAGATAGTTCAAGAAAGGTTAGCCTTGCGCGAGAACTGCTGCGCAAGCTGCTGAGCAAGGCTATGAGACCGGCCTAGCATGTCAGTCATAGATTCCAGGTGTAGCTGTTTAGCAATGAGGTTCTCATTGGTGTTCTCCTGCAATCTTTCTTAGAGATGGGACTTCAAGTCGAAGTTGAGTTGCAGAATGCCTTTCTGCTAGAACTTGGGACTGAAGAAGTCAAACTGATTCACACAACGAATTCTGTGAGCTTGTCTCACTGGTAGTCTTAGGTAACTTGAACACTGCATCAAGACAGGACTTTGGGGTTGTCTCGCTATCTTCAAGATGTTTTGCCTTCTTTGCTGCAATATATGTTGGGTTTGTGTCACAGC
This sequence comes from Triticum aestivum, assembly GCF_018294505.1. NCBI lineage: Eukaryota > Viridiplantae > Streptophyta > Magnoliopsida > Poales > Poaceae > Triticum > Triticum aestivum. The sequence goes on along the minus strand of NC_057803.1, from coordinate 493,832,044 downwards.
CTTCAGCAGACTTGTGCATGCCATCAAGCATATCACCCTGAAACAAGCAGAGAGATGACAGGTTTTGCATGTGTATAAACAAAGATGATAATTGTGTTGTCAATTCCATCCAATTTCAAATTAGAAAATAAAGAGTAAGTTTAAAATATCAATAGCATAATTTGGCATTGTTCATAATGCGGGGAGCTTCAACACACTACTGGATTACCATGTCAACATAACAAGTATAGATGAAGGGCAAAGACAATCATTGTATCTATTTTGGTTAATGCGCATGGCATGTTGTTCATATCATCAACCACATCAGTAAGATAAAACAGGAGATGACAAGGTGCAAATGTGGGCTGCTTCACCACACACTAGATTATAGATCCACAAAAACAAGCATACATATAGGGAGTGTTGAGTAATGTGCATGGTATGAATAAGGAATTTGGTTTTACAAGTAAAACTTGGAACTTACGGTTGTTCTGAACATGCATTTTGATAGAAACAACAAACTAAACAGTAGTAAATGATAGGGAGTATAAGCAAATTAAACAGCAGTTGAGGATAAAGGCTTTAGAAGCACTGACTTACATTAACAGTTAACACCGGCTTTATAATGCCCTTCTCCATGTCAAGGGAAGGATAACTCAAGAATTTTAGCACAGAATCTTCTTCATAAGCATTGCATGTACTCTACATTTTGTAGAGAGTAATTATAGATATGATAATACTGGAAGAGATAGAGGACAACGAAGATAAGATGCAGATTGATGCTACATAATCAACTATCAATCCCTGGAAGTACAAGCGTTACAGGACAAAATGTACTGACAAGAGCAATGGGCTACACTTCTGCACTGGCATTGTCTGTGTATTCAACTTTTTTGGTAAGATTAAATATAGATCTGATATTATTTTAGTAAATGGTGGGCGAGGGAGATAAGATGCAGAATGCTACACAATGAACCAACCCCTCTTCCCATAATACAAGAGTGTTTTGAACACTGGTGTACTGTACAAAATGTTCTTATATTATGGGACGGAGGGAGTAGCTGTTAATGTGAGTACAGTGATAAATGACGTTCAGTCCTTACAAGAGGACTGCAAAGCTAAACCACTTCAAAAGCATTGGGTTGATTCTAAATTTATGTAAGAGTCCATACGGATCTTATAATGTCCACCAAATGGACGATAATGAGGCTACCATATGCAGTGATGCTACATAATCAAACAGCTATGAAAGTAAGTATGGTCATACATGGCAAGAGGTACTCACAAGAGCAATGCTGTGTGCAGTATAGTTGCAAGATTTTGTGGTCCCTTGAGAATGAATGTTCTTCTACTAACAGTTTTCGTACAAGTGAGACATTAAGGCAAATGTAGAAATGTAGTTCAAATTGTAATGTGATATCATAGACAGTACATTACGCTGCAGACGAGACCAATGTGTAACAAAATTATTCCAGTCACTGTCTGATAAATGTAGCACCGGAGACTTTACAAAAATTTCGTTTAGAGGCTTGCCATCAAAGTGCGCTTGCCTCAGGTAGGAACGATACTTCATCAACGAGTGCTTGAAAAGTGCAACCAACCCTTGCTCGTCTTGACAATCTAGTTTGGCCCTCGCCTATTTAAAAGAATGAAATCTTGTGTCTTCCTTCAACAGAAACATATGCAGTAATTACCATGAATAACATTAGTACATTACTTACGCGTAAGTTGCAGAGGAAGACAGGAAATTGTTCTGTGTCTGCGGTATAATCTTTCCATGAAGGAAAGATGTGCACAAAGTTCCTAACAACAATATAAGCTTCATCTTCTAAACTAGGAAGAAATGGAACAGGGGTCCTATTTGCTGCAATTGGGGCTCTCTCTGGTTCGAAAAGGGATTTGGCAACTGGATTTGGTGTGCTCTTTGCTAGAATGGGGTTTTTGCATCGTAGAGCTAGTGTTATGTCAACTAGCATTAGCATATTGTTTGTTGCAGTTGGGGTCTTGTAGCGACCTGACCTCGAACAGTCAAGTCTCTGTGCTTCAGTGTCATCCCTGGATCGGTAATGCTGACACACACAGTACTCGAAGGATTTATAACAGAGTAGCAATCATACACTTATTACATCAAATGTCTCAAAGGAGAACTTATTACAATAATATGGCTTAAGGCCATCTAATGCGATAACAGTGGAAGGCTTGGAAGATAAGTGATTCCATCAACTCCAACGGCATAGCTGAGCTGCACGGCAACGACCTAACGAACCTTACTCCTCGTCTGAAAAGTCTGCAACATAATACGTTGCAGCCCGAGAACGGGTCAGCACATGGAATATGCTGGCAATGTAACACAATAGGACAAGAACAGAATAATGCTATCACTACATGCATATTTGGCTGGTGGAAAGCTCTATAGTTATAATTTTTGCGAAAAGCCAATTTTTTCCTACAACAAAGGAATAGATTTTAATTTGACTATCATGGTGGTTGAACAAATATTGAGAAGGTAACCCCAACTCATTCCCAATTAAAGTAATTAACAACCCAACAATATTAATTAAGAGTGATGAGATACGTGTGATAACCCAAGTACTAGATACTCAAGATTGTCCATAACCGGGGACACGGCTAACCATGATTAGATTGTACACTCTGCAGAGGTTTGCGCACTTTTCCCCACAAGACTTGATTGCCTCCGTTGGATTTCTCGCACTACATGGTGTTCGAGAAACAGATGACCGAGACACAGTCTTTCAGAAACATTAACTCTCTACTCCGGGTAGACCATACCAAACCTACAAAACCCACTACCTGCTGATCCACCTCTTCAAGAGCTTCACGTAACTTACTCAACTATGCTAGAGCCCATAATAGCTTGTGTCTGCGTAACTCTTCTGCCTGGACTGAGCAATCTTCAGTCTATCACGAATTAGTTTAACCTTCTCCGCAGACTCCTTGATCAAGTCTGGTCCAAACAACTACGGGTCTCCTACCTCATCCCACATCAACGGCGTTCTACACCTGTGTCCATGCAGGGCTTCAAACGGTGCCATCTTCAAACTGTCTTGGTAGCTATTGTTGTATGAAAACTCTGTGTAAGGCAAATTGTCATCCCAACTAGATCCATAATCTAGCACACAGGCTCTCAACATGTCCTCCAAAATCTGATTGACTCTCTCAGTCTGTCCATCCGTCTGCGGGTGAAACGTTGTACTAAACTCCAATCTTGTTCCCAAAGTTTGTTGTAATTGATGCCAAAACTTTTAAGTAAACTGGGTTCCTCTGTCTAATACGATGGTCCTCGTAACTCCATGTAGACATACGATCTTGGACATATATATCTTGGCCAACTTCGCGCTTGTATACGTGGTTTTCACTGGGATAAAGTGAGCCACTTTGGTCAAGCGATCAACTACTACCCATATAGAATCATATCCTGCTTTGGTTCTGGGCAATCCGGTGATAAAATCCATGCCAAGTTTATCCCACTTCCATTCGGGTATCGGCATAGGCTGTAATAGTCCTGCTGGCTTCTGATGCTCTACTTTTACTCTTTGGCAAACATCACATACTGCTACATACTTGGCAATATCCTTCTTTATACCAGTCCACCGGAAACGTTCCTTCAAATCCAAATACATCTTGGTGTTTCCGGGGTGTATCGAGTATGGTGAGTCATGAGCCTCCTGAAGTATTAACTTCCTGATCTCTGGGTTATTGGGTACATAAACTCGGTCCTCAAACCATAAGGTATCGTGCTCATCCTCACGAAAACCTTTGGCCTTTCCTTTGCTCATCTTCTCCTTTATCTCGGCAATCTCTTTGTCATCCTTCTGAGCTTCTCGAATCTTGCCCAACAATGTAGACTGAACCTCCATTGTTGCAACGAAACCTCTTGGAACAATCTCCAATCAAAGTTCTCTGATATCCTCCGCTAACTCCTTCGGCAATCCCTTACTTTCAAGGATATTAGCATAACTCTTTCGTCTCAAAGCGTCTGCTACGACATTGACCTTTCCGGGATGATAGTGTAGCTTCATATTGTAATCCTTTATAAGCTCCAACCATCTCCTCTGTCTAAGGTTCAACTCCTTCTGTGTGAAAATGTATTTCAAACTCTTATGATCCGTGTACACATCACAGCGGTTTCCAATAAGGTAATGTCTCCAAGTCTTCAATCACTACTAGGGAAAAGCCTATACACAGAATCTTACCAGCAGCGCACTTTAAAATCAGGCGCTGCTGCTAAGTAGCAGTAGCGCAGGTTTTTAACCCTCGCTACTACTAAGTTGATAGCAGTAGCGCTGGTTTTTTACCCTCGCTACTACTAAGAGGTCTCTACCGTGCCCCCCGGGACATGCCATAGTAGTAGCGCGGGTTTTTAACCCTCGCTACTACTAAGTTGATAGCAGTAGCGCTGGTTTTTACCCCTTGCTACTACTAAGCGGTCTCTACCGTGCCCCTGGGCCATGCCATAGTAGTAGCGAGGGTTATAAACCCGTGCTACTACTAAGTTCTTACCCCTCGCTACTACTAAGAGGTCTCAACCGTGCCCCTCCAGGACATGCCATAGTAGTAGCGAGGGGTAAAATCCCTCGCTACTACTAAAG
>NC_057803.1:493820702-493827064 GCF_018294505.1 Triticum aestivum | reverse complement strand
AGATGTAGTTATGTTACTACATCTACTAGTTAGGAAAATTTAAAAACTTAAATTTGGACATGTTTTGCAAAAAGTGTAGGGGAAATGTAAAACGGCTATAACTTTTGCATACGATGTTAGAAAAAAACGTATAATATATCAAAATGTTTCAAAAATTAAAATCCTTCGAGATGTAGTTATGTTCAAATCTGGTCAAACTATGGTCAAACTTTGGTCAAAATGTGGTCAAACTCCTTATTCAAGAAATATTAGTGTTACTAAATAATTATTGTTTTTTAGAACAATAGTTTTAAACTCAAACAGCGAAATGTGTGACTTCATGCTCAAGCTAAACTCCCGAGGGTTAATAGGATTGACATCTTACTATTGTTAGGAAAACAACAAGTGCAGACTTGGAATCGAGGGAGAATAGAACCCGAAAGTTAAGCGTGCTCAGGCAGGAGTAGTGAGAGGATGGGTGACCGTCCGGGAAGTTAGATGATTTGGAATGATGAGGGTGATTAGATATTAAATTGAGCAGCGATGAGGGTGATTAGAGATTAGAGGTTAAAATAATTCAGAAATTTGAAAATTCGTGCAAAAAATTCGAAAAAAACCGCGGGTTAGTAGTAGCGCGGGTTTTTACCCATGCTACTACTAATGGACGTAGTAGTAGCGCGGGTGGCACCCGCGCTGCTACTATACGTTAGCTGTAGCGCCGGCCCCCGCGCTGCTAATAGGCCCAAAACCCGCGCTGCTGCTAGGCTTTTCCCCAGTAGTGAATGCATGCACTACGGCTGCTAGCTCCAAATCATGCGTGGCATAGTTCAACTCATGAGGTTTTAGTTGTCGTGAGGCATACAAAACAACTCTTCCGTCCTGCATAAGCACACATCCAAGTCCTAAGCCAGAGGCGTCGCAATATACTTGGAACTCCTTATGTATATCTGGCAGTGTTTGCACTGGGGCTGTAGTCAAACGTTTCTTCAACTCCTGGAAACTTGCCTCGCAATCATCTGTCCATTTGAACTTAGTATCCTTCTTCAATAATTCATTCATTGGCTTTGCAATCTTGGAAAAATTCTCAATGAACCTCCGGTAGTATCCTGCGAGTCCAAGGAAACTGCGGATCTCGCTAACTGAAGTGGGTGCCAACCATTCAGTGACTGACTGAACCTTGCTGGGATCTACTGCTATACCTTCTCCTGATATAACATGTCCAAGGAATCCGACTTCCTTCAACCAAAATTCGCATTTGCTGAACTTAGCATATAACTGTTGTTCCCTGAGTTTCTTGAGCACCAATCACAAATGCTCCTTGTGCTCCTCTTCATTCTTCGAGTATACCATAATATCATCAATAAACACCACAACAAACTTGTCCAAATACTCCATGAACACCATGTTCATCATGCTCATAAAATAGGCAGGGGCGTTAGTCAGTCCAAACGACATGACCGTATATTCATATAATCCATACCACGTGGTGAACACCATCTTTGGTATATCCTGAATCTTCAACTGATGGTATCCCGATCATAAATCAATCTTCGAAAACACTTTAGCTCCTTGCAGCTGATCAAACAGATCATTGATCAGCGGCAGTGGGTACTTATTCTTGATCGTCACTTCGTTCAAAGCCCGATAATCAACAACCATCCTTAGGGATTTATCCTTCTTCTCCACCAAAAGTACTGGGGCTCCCCAAGGTGACGAGCTTCTTCGAATGTAACCTTTCTCTAATAACTCCTTGATCTGTTTCTTAATTTTCTCTAGATCGTTTGCGGGCATCCGATAGGGTCTCTTGGATATTGGCCCTGTACCTGGCAATAGCTCTATCAAAACTCAATGTCTCTATCCGGTGGCATGCCTGGTAACTCCTCTGGAAAAACATCCGGAAAATCCTTCACTACAGGCACTTCCTCCTGAACAACTCTCGTGAGGGCATTCACTTGGCTCCTCCTAGGCACATGCCTAGATACATACTTAATCCTTTTCCCTCCGGGGTGGTGAGACAAATCGACTTACTAGCACAGTCAATGCTTCCTCCATACTTTGACATCCAGTCCATACCTAATATCACATCCAATCCTTGTCACTCCAAGATAATTAGGTCGGACGGAAAAACATGTGTACCAATGGTTAGAGGTATCTGGTTGCACCATCGGCTAGCCATGTACTCTGCTCAAGGTGAACTCACTAGGAGAGGGGTCCTAAGGGTTTGGGTTGGTAGTTTAAACTTATCCACGAATCTCCTTTATATGTATGAATGCGATGCACCAGTATCGAAAAGAACAAGAGCGGTAAATGACTTAACCAAAAACTTACCTATTACCACGTCCGGCTGCTCTTCAACCTCCTCCACGTTAATGTGGTTCACTTGTCCTTTGTTGAATGGATTAGGCTTCTTTCCATCGCTCCCATTCCCGTTTCCATTCCTTCCTTCAGGGCAATCATTGGCATAGTGCCCTGTCTTCCCGCACTTAAAGCAAGTAACTTGACTTAGGTCTCTTTTGGCGGGTGTGGCTGGGTTGGAGCGGTTCTGATTGTTGTTAGCTCCATTCCCATTTCCATTCTTAGCACCATTGTGATTATGTGTTCCTCCTCCAGTGTGGTTGTGACCTCCATGGTTATGAACAAGTCCTCCCGAGTTCGAGGTTAGGCGTGGTTTCTGTTGAGCTCCCGAGTTATACTTCCCTTGTCCGTACTTCCTCTTACGGCTCTCAATCTGTTGCTGCTTCCCTTCAATCATAAGGGCTTTATCTACCAACTCCTGGTAGTTGTTGAAGGTTGCTACCATCAACTGCATGCTCATCTCATCTTTCAGCCCTTCCATAAACTTCTCTTGCTTCGCGGCATCTGTGGCCACATCATCAGGGGCATAGCGAGATAACTTGCTAAACTCATCCACATATTGAGCCACAGTACGGTTCCCCTGGTGTAAGTTGCGGAACTCCCACTTCTTCATCTGCATAGCTCCAGTTGAGACATGAGCTGTGCGGAAAGCTTGCTGAAATTGGTCCCATGTCACCCTGGTTATGAGGTAGGTGACAGTGTAATTCTCCCACCATGATATTGCTGGTCCATCCAACTGATGTGCGGCAAAACACACCTTCTCAGCATCAGTGCATCCTGTAGTGGTTAACTCCCTTCCAATCCTGCGGAGCCAATCATCTGCAACTATAGGCTCGATGCTACTGGAAAACACCGGCGGTTGTAACCTTAGAAAGCGGGCTAGGTTGTCCACTGGTGGCGGGTTGTTGTTGTTGTTGCCCTGGTTCTGAACTAGCAATTGCATCAAAGTATTCTGCTGCTGGATCAAGTGGGTGAGCTCCGGCGGGAATGCAAATCCGGCATCACGTCTCGGAGGCATCTGATGGGTTTAGATGGAAGAGATCAGAATAGAAAAGGGGGTCTAATGAGAAAGCACTACCCATATGCACATGAGACAAACACAATCATTTCACTCAATCAATCAAGCAAGGGCATACAAGCGGTCTAGAACTATCGCAAAGTGCTCAACTACTACTAAATACATGGGGGAATACTAATGATATATGGTGGTCATCTAGAAATTTTGATCGGTGGAAGACTCCATGATGTCTGCTCCAGCTTCGTCTTCAAAGTCATCCTCACTAGGATCGGAATCGGTGTCGTCGATGATGATGTAGTTGTCCAGGCAAGTGGAATCGTCGTCTTCTACTCCTGGTGTTGGTCCTTCCATGAATACTCCAATCTTCTTAACTAGGTCGTCATTCTTCTCCAGTAGTGTCTGGATTTCCTCCTCATATCCATCGCGTGTAAACTTGAGTTATTCCTCCAGCTCGATGATCCTAGTCTTCGCCTTTTTCAAGTCCATCATGTTTGCGCACATCTGGTTCTCCTGACGTCGAATGTGCTGGTTTAACTCCTGGATGAAAGCTGCAATGGATCTATCCTTCTTGGTGTTGATTACTTCCCATTGCTTGTCTCGGCGCCCACATATCTGATAGATAGTGTCTTTGAGTTCCCTGTTGTAGACTTCTCCAATGCGTCCCATGGTGATGTGAGCCGCCATACTCTTTCCTAAACTCCAGGTTGTTGCATCAAAGGAAAACTCTATGGGTTTAGTGACAGGCGTGAAGGTCCTTCCTGGAACTTGTACTTGAATCATCCAACGCTCCTCCTCTGGTAAAGTGGTGTTGTATGTCCCGGTGAAGCTTGGTATTCCAATGTTCAAGTACCTAGTGACTTCCTTCAGGTGGAGTCCAAATGGTGTGTCTTCATCCGGTTGTGGAATCTTGTTCCTTGCATCCGCCATCCTAAAGAGTAGAAAATGGAGAGGAGTTAGAAATGAGAAGAGAAGTGTGACCTATGGTTTAGCTTAGTGGTCGTGTCCTACACTCTGCGTGTGCTCTGATACCATCTTGTAGCGACCTGACCTCAAATAGTCAAGTCTCTGTGCTTCAGTGTCATCCCTGGATCGGTAATGCTGACAGACACAGTACTCGAAGGATTTATAACGGAGTAGCAATCACACACTTATTACATCGAATGTCTCAAAAGAGAACTTATTACAATAATATGGCTTAAGGCCATCTAATGCGATAACAGCGGAAGGCTTGGAAGATAAGTGAATCCATCAACTCCAACGGCATAGCTGAGCTACACGACAACGACCTAACGAACCTTACTCCTCGTCTGAAAAGTCTGCAACATAATACGTTGCAGCCCGAGAACGGGTCAGCACATGGAATATGCTGGCAATGTAACACAGTAGGACACGAACAGAATAATGCTATCACTACATGCATATTTGGCTGGTGGAAAGCTCTATAGTTATAATTTTTGCAAAAAGCCAATTTTTCCCTACAACAGAGGAATAGATTTTAATTTAACTATCATGGTGGTTGAACAAATATTGAGAAGGTAACCCCAACTCAATCCCAATTAAAGTAATTAACAACCCAACAATATTAATTAAGAGTGATGAGATATGTGTGATAACCCAAGTACTAGATACTCAAGATTGTCCATATCCAGGGACACGGCTAACCATGATTAGATTGTACACTCTGCAGAGGTTTGCGCACTTTTCCCCACAAGACTCGATCGCCTCAATTGGATTTCTCGCACTACATGGTGTTTGAGAAACATATGACCGAGACATAGTCTTTCAGAAACATTAACTCCCTACTCCGGGTAGACCATACCAAACCTACAAAACCCACTACCTGCTGATCCAGCTCTTCAAGAGCTTCACGTAACTTACTCAACTATGCTAGAGCCCATAATAGCTTGTGGCTGCACACGGAAATTTCTAGCATGAATCATCTCAGTTCCCTTTTGAGCCTAGGTGGCAGTCCATAGGAAGATCACACGGATACCCCGGGATTTCCAAAAAACAGACAACACTGGGTTCCCCAGGTGCCTCAATCCACCCAGATGTTAATTTAAGTTGCCACCTTAAGTTGAACCATTAATTGATAACCTCACATCTGTCATGGATTTCACTCAAACCCAAACCACGTGTATGAGCGTAGAAGTAACTCCCAAGGGTTTGATAATAACAGGGTAATAGGTTCTACCTCAACAACTACTTCACAACCCACAAGTTAATGATCTCCTAATCATGCAATGTTTGAGGATTGGAACTAATGCAATAAAAACTGGGTATGAAAAGAGTATGATCAATGTGTTACTTGCCTTGCTGACGATCCGCGAAACCTAGAGACTCGTAGTAACACGCTTCGCACCCCAGGTGTTCTGTCGCAAACAAACAATAACATACATAAGAAACAAGCAAAGATGCACAAGCAAAACTCAAATACGAGGGGTTGACCAGAAAGTTCAACTTAAGAACTCCGGTACGCAAAAAGAATCAAATCAAACGGAGCAACAAAACTCAAACGGCGAATGAAACAAGATCCGTTTACTAATCTGGACTAAGGTCAAATTTTACAGTAGCAAAACCTTGTGGAAGTTGGTTAAACAGAAAGAGGGTCTCAAGACAAAGATCTAGGCGGTTGAATCGCCTAATTCTAACTAACGAGCAAAAAGATAAACAGAAACTAAGATCGGATCAGAAATCGGGATCGAGAAAAATTGCAGATAAATCCGATAAAAAGAAAACTGACGAGCAGTCTAATGAACGAGCGTTCGTTAGCTGTGACTAACGGGCGAAAACAGTTCGTTAAAACAAACGTACGGACAAATGTTCGCTAAATAGAAGAACCGAGAAGAACCGGCGAACCGATCTAAAAAATGAACTAGGGTTTCTAAAAAACCGAACGGTTTAAAAAAACCGGCGGTTCGGGTCCGACGCGGTACCTCCGGCGAGGGGCTCCGGCGAGGCGGGGTTGGGCGGCGGGGCGGCGGGGCTCGGCGGGGGCGGCGGTAGCAGG
>NC_057803.1:493791050-493820195 GCF_018294505.1 Triticum aestivum | reverse complement strand
GCGGGGCGGCACGGGCGGCTGTGGGCGGTGCGGGCGGCGGTGGTGGTGTGGTGGTGGAGGGCCGGGTGGTGCGTATATAAAGGGGAAGGGGGCGACTTGGAGGAGGGGGCAAGGCGCGGCGGAGGCAGAGTCCGGCTCGGACTCCAGTCCGAGCTCGGCGGCGGCGGCGCTTGCGCGCGGGAAGGCGGCGGCGGCTTGGGCCGGCGGCCCGGCTGGGTTCGGCCCAGTGGGCTGGAGATTTTTTATAAAAAAACAATTTCGCCGATAGAAATAAAATCCTAAAAAATAAAATAAAAATCTAAAAATGCTAAAACAAATTTTCACCATCTAAATAAATTATTTAGAACGAGACGAATATTTTCTTGGCCCTAAAATGCAATTTCGAAAACATGCAGTTTTTGTAATGCAAATAAAATCCAAATAAAAATTGAATAAAATCAAAATAAATGATTTTAATATTTTTCCTCCAATATTTCAATTATTTTGGAGAAGTCATATTATCTCCTCTCTTATATTTTAATACGAAATATTTTTTGGAGAGAAAAATTATTAAAATCAAAATCCTCGTTTCATTATTTGATAAGAATCAAATATGAAAACCTGGAAATCCCCAACTCTATCCGAGGGTCCTTGAGTTGCTTAGGATTTCGAGGATTGCGAAAACGAAAACGCAATAAAATATGATATGCATGCATGACCTATGTATAACATACCAAATTGAAAATTTGGGATGTTACAGGTCTGCTGAGTTGGGCATCAGAATTAACCATTGTAGTAGGGCTAGAGTCTGCTAGAGTTGGGGTGTTTTGTGGGTCAGGTGATATTGCAACTACAGCTAATGGGCTATTTGATTTATCTCACTACCTTTTCCAAATACTTTGCTCGTGCTCCTTCGCGATCAGCAATCGCACTCTTCCTTTTGAACGTCTGATACACAAGAATAGCATTTGAATGGATAAATATGGTATGATGACAGATGGAATATGTACTGAAAATGGATAGGCGGGGCGTATTCACATACATGATGTGAAAACTAAGCTAATGGCAGTGCAACAAAGTAGAAGCAATGCAAAGCATCAGTTGCAAGATATGTGCGACTAATATAACCTTGGAAAGTTAGAGCAAGCACCTTGATGGGTGAATAAGATAGGGAACCTGCCTCTGACTCCTCCACTAGGGAGCTACATTGACTTAGGTCTCCCTCTAGCTCAGAATCACTGTTAGGATCATATTCTGAGCATGAATCTCTAGGTGGAGAGCGTTGGCATTGCATTGCATCCATACTTGATTTCAGTCCCGTAATGCCAAGTTTGACAGCCATGGCATTGTTTTGCTTTATTCTTTTCATGCGGGCAAGCTCGTGATCATTATGATGTTGTTCAGAATCTGAGATTCATGAAAACATAAAAAGTAGTTAGATTATCTATGGAATGCATTCGGATTCAACTCGAAGAGTGTCTCCCTATAAACCCCTACATATGCAAAGTTCACCCCCAACCATGCTGATCAGACCACACACAGAAGTACAAACCTCTTATGTCTCTATAACAGGCAGACACACATTTCAAAACTGAAGTAGGAACATTAGAATCATATCAATTCGTATTTGAACAAATAAACTAAGGAATTATCAGTGGCATAATGTTTAGCTTCAAGGGTGGAGTGTTGGTAGTGCGACACAAAGCAAGTAAGCGGATTGTATTCCATGTAAAAGATCATAGTCTATGTAAAAGCTGGAAATGACACTTTCTTTGTATACAATGCAGTGCTCGTTGCCCACACATGATGGAAGACATCACACAGAGAAATACTATTCACTCATGTCTACGGTTCTAGTATTTTGAAACAGGGTGGTCCACCCTAAAAGAATATTGACAACAAATATGACAAGGCAAGCATAGATGTAGTGAATCAATTATTTACTTGTGAGCTTACTATGATGGGTATGCAGAATTGTAACTGCAGTAAGAGACCATCCAAAATCTGAATCAAGAATTTTGTCTAGCACTTATTGTTTGCAACTAATCGACGTGAATAATTGGAGATATCATATCGAATGAGTAAGAAAGACAAGTAAAATTGTCAACAAACCTGGCCTGTAGTAGTAATCTGGGTCAATGTCACTACGACCAACAATCCAAAATGACTATTGTCTGTTGAAAGAACATGCGGTGGCCCCATGTTTGGTTTTGGTAATTGATGACAATCTCTATGGACTAATGGTTGCCTTGAGTTATATTTGAAGGTTTTGTCCATAGGCTTTTCTTGGAGTACATGTGTTGGTTTCAAGGAGAGTTTGTGTCGACCAAGGTGTTATTCAAGGAATTACCTAAAGATTGGTCTTGTGAGAGGTTGATCAAGACTAAGTTAAAGAGTGAATCAAGTTGATCAACCCACAAAGCGTAGAAGATGTACCGAGAGGGATCAAGTGATCTCATGGTATGGTAAGCATTGTCAATTACGCTTTGTGTACTAACCCATGGTCTTCGTGAGGGTTCTTTGTGGGGTTAGGTTGCCGTGTGCAAGTTCAAGTGGAGCACCACGAACAGATCAAATGCTTGAAGCTTGTTGTCCTTTGTGATGACAATGGACATCTGAAGATGTCCGGAAGAGTAGCTCACCCATAGTAGAGTATGGGGGAGCAATCAACTAGTCTTCATTGAGTCAACACAATCAAGAAAGGTTGTGGTGTGCAAGTTCAAGTGGAGAATCACGAAGAGATCAAATGCTTGAAGCTTGCCGTCCTTTGTGGTGACAATGGACTTGTGAAGATGTGCGGAAGAAAGGCTCACCCATAGTGGAGTATGGGGGAGCAATCAACTAGTCTTCATCGAGCCAACACAATCAAGAAAGGTGGTCCAACTTGAGGGAGTCAAGATCGTCATCATCTAGCTCAAGTGGACCATGTGCAAGGCAAAGGTTTGCCCTTGATAGGTTTTCTATTTTACCGGTCTCATGATGGTAGTTGGGAGACCGGGTTATAGGATCGATTGCCATACTATCAAGGGGGGCTCTCAATGAGTAGCTTGATCGTATCGTTCGTTGAGAGCTCAAACCATTGCATCCTTGCATCATCTTTCTTGGTTCTTGTTTGGTTCTCTTTGTGAGTCTTAGAGCTTATGGTCATCTTGTTGACAAGCTTGAGTTCATCGAAAACGGAGTTCGCTTGCATCTTCTATGATGTTTTCGATGTTGGAGGTTTTGCTGGTTCTTCTCGGTTGGAGGTTTCACTCCTCTTTTTGTTAGGCATACCTCCCCTCCCCAAGCTGTTTTGATGCTACTCGTCGTCTTGTTTCCAACAAGCTTGAGTTTGCTCAATTCGGAGCTCATATGCAAAAGTTATGGCAGTTCTTGTTTTCTTGAGTGTGGTTTTTGTCAGGGTCCCAGCGGTAGTACCATGGTACCCAGCGGTAGTACCGCTGAGGGGTCTCAAGCGGTAGTACTGCTCCGCAGCGGTAGTACCGGCGGTGACTCCGCAGCAGTACTACCGCTGGCTTACCAGGTCCCTACCGCATCGATTCGAGGGGTCTTTTTTTGTGTCGGATTGTGCGATACCTCACTGCGGCAGTAGTGCGGCAGTACCGCTCCTTAGCGGCAGTACCGCCCTTCCTCCGCAGTAGTACCGCCCGGTTCCCTCTTTCCCTTTCCCCTTCATTCTGCGCGGCAGTACCGCCGAAGGGAGCGGTAGTATCGCTTAACCCAGCGGTAGTACCGCTGTCTCCTGCGGTACTACCGCCCCAAGGTTCTTGTTTTGTTGCTCCTTTTCCCTGTTTCTTCTTCCTGAGCGGTAGTACCGCTTGTGGAGCGGTAGTACCGCTCGTGTGCGGGCTGAGCACATAACAGTTGGATTTTCCCCCTCCTATAAAAGGGGGTCTTCTTCCCCAATGAATCTTATCCTTTGAGCTCGTGTTCTTCCCCAATTGTTGACCTTCTTCAAGCTTGCTAACTCTCAATCCCTCCATGGATTCTTTCTAGTTTTTGAGGGAAAATAGAGAGGAGATCTAGATCCACATTTCCACCAATCACTTTCTCCTCTATGTGAGGGGAACCCCTTGGATCTAGATCTTGGAGTTCTTGGTGTTCTCCTTCTTGTTCTTCCTCTCATTTTCCTCCCTAGCATTAGTTGCTTCGGTGGGATTTGAGAGAGAAGGACTTGGGCACTCCGTGTGCCCTTGCCATTGCATTTGGTGCATCGGTTTGAGTTCTCCACGTGATACGTGGAAGTTACAAGTTGAGAAGCTTATTACTCTTGGGTGCTTGGTACCCTTGAGCTTGTTCCTCTTGGGTGCTTGGGCGCCCTAGACGATTGTTGGTGTTCGGAGCTCAATCATTGTGGTGCAAAGCTCCGGGCAAGCGTCGGGGTCTCCAATTAGGTTGTGGGGATCGCCCCGAGTAATTTGACGGGTACCGGTGACCGCCCCCAAGGGTTGCCAAAGTGTACGGGTTCGGTGACCGCCCCCAAGGGTTGCCATTTGTACGGGTTCGGTGACCGCCCTCAAGGGTCCCTTAGTGGAATCACGGCATCTTGCATTGTGCGAGGGCGTGAGGAGATTACGGTGGCCCTAGTGGCTTCTTGGGGAGCATTGTGCCTCCACACCGCTCCAAACAGAGATTAGCATCTGCAAGGGTGTGAACTTCGGGATACATCATCGTCTCCGCGTGCCTCGGTTATCTCTTACTCGAGCCCTTTATTTATGCACTTCACTTTGTGATAGCCATATTGTTCTTTGTCATATATCTTGCTATCACATAGTTGCTTATCTTGCTTAGCATAAGTTGTTGGTGCACATAGGTGAGCCTAGTTATTTTAGGTTTTATGCTTGGCAAATTAACCACTAGGTTTATTCCGCATTTGTTCAAGCCTAAACCGTAATTATTTTAAAGCGCCTATTCACCCCCCTCTAGGCGACATCCACGATCTTTTATCTATTCCTAGGGCCGGAATTTTGAAACCATGTGAACTTTACAGGTACTAAAGATTACTGAAATACATCTGAACCATTAAGTGTAGGTAGCACTCAGCACACAACAAACCCTAATGACAGTCTTGCCTAATGAGTAATGAATCAATTAGAAAATGGGTGATGAGGAGTGGCTGCTGAGTGTTGAGGACGTATCTCAGGATAAATCGGGTTGGCTTAGTGGGTGTTGCATGCCTGAGCCCTGAACGGGCTGGGAAGGTAGGCACGGCGGCGTGCCCGGGCAGCAGTGACGCTGTTGGGCGAGCGCCTCCTGACCTCCTGTTAGTCCGGCATCTCCTCCTAGAGTCATGCCATCCGGGGGCGGCAAGTCGCCGGCAAGGCAGGCGGCTGGGGGCGAGTAGAGATCGGAGGTGCGCAATAGAACAGAGGGGAACCGGGGCCTGGGCCGACTCAAAATCCCAGGGTGGGTCGCGACCCATCGTGGGCACCCTGTAGAGATACACACCCGAGCGGCAAACATGCATTTTCCAAACTAAATCAGGAACATTTAGCTGACCAATTAAATGACTCTATTTTAATAATATCATTTTCGTATTTGAACAACTAAGCTTGTTTAGCTTGATGGGTGGAGCAGTGCTACTATGACACGAAGCACGTATGATGATCGTATAGTGATCATAAAAGGGGGAAACCCTAAGCATTTTTTGAGAAAAAGAGGGTTTCCCCTCCGATTTCTATTAAAGAAACCACCACGGAACCAACATGATCAATTAAACCCTAAGCATGATCAATTAAACCCTATTATGACTGTGCCATGGCAGACTTAAAGCTGCAAACCGGGGAAATGCTATGTAGCATCCATTGTTTGCTTCGAACTAAGAACTAAATTCTAAGAGCTGAAAAGAAAGTATAGTAACCAAGTTACGATCTATTTTCTGGTTGAGATCAAAAAGTTGTGGAGATATGAAGTACCACCTCTCTTGCGGCGCCGTGTAGGCATCTGATACATCTCCAACGTATCTATAATTTTTTTGTTGTTCCATGTTGTTTTATTATCAATCTTGGATGTTTTATAATCATTTTACAGTCATTTTATATGATTTTTTGGTACTAACCTATTGACATAGTGCCCAGTGCCAGTTCCTGTTTTTCCATGTTTTTTACATCACAAGAAATCAATATCAAACGGAGTCCAAATGGCACGAAACTTTACGATGATTTTTAATGGGCCAAAAGGAAGCAGATGGGCCTTGGTTGCACCTGGGGGGAATCCAGAGGAGGGGACAACCCACCAGGGCACGCCAGGAGGCCCTGGAGCGCCCTGGTGGGTGGTGCCCACCTCGGGTGCCCCCCGGGCCGCCTCTTTGCTCTATAAATACCCAAATATTCCCAAAACCATAGGGGAGTCGACGAAATATTCATCCAGCCGCTGCAGAGTCCAGAAACACCAGATCCAATCTAGACACCATCACGGAGGGGTTCTGAAAGTGCAACTATCCCTAGGTGGTTTTGGTAATTCATAACAACATATAGCTCATTGAGCTAATGCTATTCCAAGATGATTATTTCATGAAAGCTCAATGATTGGCATGGCATGGATGTGAAAGTGGAACCCTCAAAATGCTAAGGACAAAGGATTGGCTCAAGCTCAAAAGCTCAAGACTCTTCATTTTATATTTTAGTGGTCCAAGATCACATTGAGTCTTTAGGAAAAGACAATAATATCAAGGAGGGATGAGGTGTTGCTTAATGAGCCTCTTGCTTCATGTGCTTAGTGATATGCTCCAAAACCCTCAACTACTTTCCCATATCCACATATGACCTAAACCCTAAGCCAAACTCGGTCCTACCGATTCTTCCTATCCGGCGCCACCGAGTTTCACTTGTCATTAGCCACTGCCAAACCCTAGCAATTCGGTCCTACCGATAGGGATCTCGGTCTCACCGAGATGGGGTTGCAAACTCTCTGTTTCCCTTTCGTAACTTTTCGGTCCCACAGAAAGAGCGAATCGGTCCCACCGAGATTGCAATGTAAACTCAGTGTTCCCCTTTGTAACTTTTCGGTCTCACCGAGTTCCACTCAGTCTCACCGAAAGAGCAAATCGGTCCCACCGAGTTTGCCTGACCAACTCTCTGGTTAGCTAATTACCAAATTCGGTCTCACCGAGTTTGTGTAATCGGTCTCACCGAGATTACGTTATGCCCAAACCCTAACCATATCGGTCCTACCGAGTTGCATGTCAGTCCCACCGAAAATCACTAACGGTCACTAGGTTTACATTTTCGGTCCGACCAAGCTTATTGATTGGGTCCCACCGAGATTGGAAAACTATGTAACGGTTGGATTTTGTGTGGAGGCTATATATACCCCTCCACCTTATTCTCATTTGAAGTGAGAGCCATCAGAACACACACACCATTCCAACTCATATGTTCTGAGAGAGAACCACCTACTCATGTGTTGAGACCAAGACATTCCATTCCTACCATATGAATCTTGATCTTTAGCCTTCCCAAGTTGCTTTCCACTCAAATTCTCTTTCAACCAAATCCAAATCCTATGAGAGAGAGTTGAGTGTTGGGGAGACTATCATTTGAAGCACAAGAGCAAGGAGTTCATTACCTACACACCATTTGTTACTTCTTGGAGAGTGGTGTCTCCTAGATTGGCTAGGTGTCACTTGGGAGCCTCCGACAAGATTGTGGAGTTGAACCAAGGAGTTTGTAAGGGCAAGGAGATCGCCTACTTCATGAAGATCTACCGCTAGTGAGGCAAGTCCTGTGTGGGCGATGGCCATGGTGGGATAGACAAGGTTGCTTCTTCGTGGACCCTTTGTGGGAGGTTGCTTCTTCGTGGACCCTTCGTGGGTGGAGCCCTGTGTGGACTCGCGCAATCGTTACCCTTGGGTGGAGCCCTGTGTGGACTTGCGCAACCGTTACCCTTCATGGGTTGAAGTCTCCATCAACGTGGATGTAGGATAGCACCACCTATCCGAACCACGGGAAAAACATCCGTGTCTCCAATAGCGTTTGAATTCTCCAAACCCTTCCCTTTACATTCTTGCAAGTTGCATGCTTTACTTTCCGCTGCCAATATACTCTTTGCATGCTTGCTTGAATCATGTGATGATTGCTTGACTTATCCTAAATTAGCTAAAATCTGCCAAGAACTAAAATTGGGAAAAGGTTAAGTTTTTATTTGGTCAAGTAGTCTAATCACCCCCCCTCTAGACATACTTTCGATCCTACAAGTGGTATCAGAGCTTTGGTCTCCATTTGCTTTGATCTCCATAGCTTTTGGTGGTCATAGCCTTGGTTTCACAACCTAGGAGAGTATGGCGTCTAGCGAGGGAAATTATCACTGTAGAGGTCCGTACTTTGATGGTACTAATTTTGCTAGTTGGAAGCATAAAATGAAAATGCATATTCTTGGACATAACCCCGCCGTTTGGGCTATTGTGTGTGTTGGTTTGCAAGGTGACTTCTTTGATGGGAGAGAACCGAACCGTGAAGCTACTGCGGATGAGTTGAAGATGTTGCAATACAATGCTCAAGCTTGTGATATTCTCTTCAAAGGATTGTGCCCCGAAGAATTCAACAAAATCAGCCGCCTTGAGAATGCGAAGGAAATTTGGGACACTTTGATTGATATGCACGAAGGTACCGACTCCGTCAAGGAATCCAAGTTGGATGTGCTTTAAAGCCAACTTGACAAGTTCAAGATGAAGGATGGTGAAGGTGTCGCTGAAATGTACTCTAGGCTTGCTCTCATCACAAATGAGATTGCCGGCATAGGAAGTGAAGAGATGACCGATAAATTCATCATCAAGAAGATTCTAAGAGCCTTGGATGGAAAATATGATACCGTGTGCACATTGATCCAAATGATGCCCAATTACCAAGATCTCAAGCCAACGGAGGTGATTGGAAGAATTGTTGCTCATGAGATGTCACTTAAGGATAAAGAGGAACTTCACAACAAATCAAGTGGTGCCTATAAAGCCTCATGTGAAGCCCCTACATCATCAAGTGAGAAACAAGACTTCAATGAAGAATTGAGCTTAATGGTGAAGAACTTCAACAAGTTCTACAAGAGTAGAAGCAAAGATAGAAGCTCCAAGTCAAGGTCCTACAATGACAAAAGATCTTCTAGTCGAGAGCGAAACTGCTACAATTGTGGAAGACCCGGACACTATTCCAATGAGTGTACGGCTCCCTACAAGAGAAGAGAAGATTCTCCAAAAAGAAGAAGCAAAGGATCACCACCAAGAGAGAGGAGTAGAGATGATCGTTATGAACGAAGATACTCACGGAGAAGCAAGGATTCGGAAAGGAAGGAAAAATCATCAAGGAGCTACACAAGACGAAGACATCAAGCTCATGTTGGTGAATGGGTATCCGGCTCCGACTCCGACAGCCACTCCGAGAGAAGTTATTACTCCGGCTCCGAAGTTACTCAAGATGAAGGTGTTGCCGGTCTAGCACTTGTGTCAACCAACTCCTACGACATATTTAACTCACCAAATGAAGGAATTGGAAGATGCTTCATGGCCAAAGGTCCTAAGGTAACACACCCCGAGTATGTTGATTTCAATAGTGATGAAGATGACTTGTTAGGTGATGATTTGCTTGTTGACAACTCTAGTGATGAATACTATGATGAAATGTCAATTAAACATGCTAATCAAGATAAAACGAATGACAATGATAAGGAGAAGATTGAGGCCCTAACTAAAGAACTAAACACTCTTAAGTTAGCTCATGAAACCATCTTCAAAGATCATCGAGAACATACGCTTTGAGAAGCTAAATCTTGAGCAAGAGCATGAGTTCTTAAAAGCAATCAATGATGATCTCCGCAAGAAAAGTTCTTCTTACATTGCCAAGCGTTTACTCTTATCTACTTACATGCCTCAAGTCAAGTCTAGTAACAAGAAAGATTCTTCCTCTAGCAGTAACAATGATCATGCTAAATCCAATATTGTTGCTTCTAGTAGTTCTCTTGATTCCACTAATGATTCTCTTAGCCAAGTTACACTTGAGCAAGAAAATAGCTTATTGAAGGGAATTATATAGAAAGGAGTGTACAAAAGCCTTGTCGGGAGTAAGCAATTCGAGGAAATTGTGCGCAAGCAAGGAATGCACCGGAAGAATCAAGGTGTTGGCTTTGAACGAAAGTTCAATGCCAATGGAGTTGAGTGGGAAGAAGATCAATACCCCAAGACAAAGTTTGTCCCTCAACAAGAGAAGTATGCTTCTTTCAAGGGGACACAAGCTCAAGATGATCTTCCACCACAAGACTACGAGCAAAAAGGCAAGGACAAGCTTCAAGAGGAAATTGATGCATTTGAAGAAGCTCCTAAGACCTTAGTCAAGTGGATTCCCAAGACTACTTCAAGTTCCACTTCATCAAGTACGACTACAACTCCAAGGATTCCCATCAAGATGATGTGCATCCAAAAGAAGAAGAACTAGAGAGTTCTTGAGGGTGACTCCGCCAACATACTTCACTCTTATCATTTTCGCAAGAACAAGTGCAATCAACTTCCACATCTTGCACTAGTTCAAGGAGTCACAAACCCTCTTGTTGGTAAAACAAGGGACAAGGTAACCTAAAAAGTTTTCATGGACATCATCTTTTGTGTGCATCACTCTATGTCTATGGATATCCTTGTTTTGTTCCTTGTGGGACTAACCCATGTAGGTATTGAAAGTGCAATTCACTCAAATGGATAGCTCCAAGTGATCTAAATCAACATTGAGCATCCACATCTTCAACATCTACATGAAGTCATCATTGACAAAACCCAAGGTTAGTTCATCCCTCTTAGGGGGGATATCACATCTAGGGGGAGCTTTACTCTAAGACTTGAGCTAAAGCAACTCTAAAGATGTGAACAAAACAATGCTTTATGTAAAAGTGGTAACCCCACTTGAGCTTAAACGATGAGTATGACCTATGATCAAGTGTTCTCATTTGACTCCTAAGTCAATATACTCATATATAGATGACCTAGTCATCGCAAATTGCTTGATAGATGCTAGAATTGGTTGTGCATGCCTTGCCACATATTTCATTTGCCATTTTATTGTGTGAGCATGCTGGTTGCATATTTTACTCATTCGAGGACATCCACTTGTTGATTTGATTGTTTGGTTTTATCGTCTTTTGCCAAGTGGATGGACAAGAATGCCTAAGAACCCCCTCTAGCTATCTATGCTTTTCTCGTCTCAAACTCTATTCATGCTGCATCACAAAATTTGATCAAGTCAGATTCGAACCACTCTATGTGAGGAGCGCTCGGAGTCCCCGATTCGTCATAGACTTAAACTTCCAAAACCTCTTTATGATTCTCGGTCTGACCGATACTCCACCTTCGGTCCTACCGAGATCATTAAGTTGATCTAGGTTTTGGATCTCGGTGCAACCGATTTGAACCTTTCGGTCACACCGAGTTTCAGTAACTGCTTGCAGTTATGAATCTCGGTGCCACCGAGTTGTTCCACTCGGTCACACCGATAGGGTCGGGCTATATATAGTCACGGGCAAATTTTTGGAAATTTCTCCGAACCCCTTCGCCCGTGCGATAGCCTGCTCTGCCCTCGTGGTCTCCGGATCGTCTTCTCGCCGCCAGCAGCCTCCAGTCGCTGGTCTCCGCCGAACTAGGGTATGGACTTGATCACAGTGCTATTCCCCGTCCAATTCCTAGCACATTGTGTTCTTCATGATTCTTGCCACGATTGAAACCCTCCTATCCATTCAAAATGCCCATAGATTAGGCTTGATTCGAAAATTTTAGGGTTAGGTTTCCGCCGAAACCATCTCGGACCCACCGAGTTGAAAAACTCGGTCCCACCGATTTGGCTCTTGCCATTGCACAAGTGAGACTCGGTCTGACCGAGAATTACTTATCGGTGTGACCGATTTTTGAACTCAGTGAAACCCTAGCAATCTCGGTGCCACCAAACTGTGACTCGGTCCTACCGAGTTCACTAGTTTAGGTTCCAAAACTGCTTCGGTATCACCGAGTTTGAAAATCGGTAGATCCGAGATGATTTCAGTGGGAAACTAAAACTAAGTTTTTGGATCATTCTTTTGCAAAAAAATCTCTGCATTTTGTGATGCTCATCTTTTCTATCTCATCTATAATCTATTCACAGGGTCAGCAGTCAGTTTGCAGCATGTCTGATCAAAGTGATAGCCAAAATATGTCAGAGCAGCAAGTGGTGATGAGTGAGGGCACTAGTCCCTCCAGTTCATCTGATGAAGCCAGCAGGCGCACTCCTAGCAATTTGCCAAAGGCTGCCACGAGACAAAGGAAGAAGAGGACTTCAGATTCCGAAGATGAGGACTATGTGGCAGAGGAAGAGGCCACTTCCAAGAGAGTTGAGCCAGCTCAAGGCACTAAGCCAGGTCTGAAAATCAAAAGGCCAGCAGGCAGGTAGCCCATGTCAAAGGCAAGAGCCTCAACTGAGAAGCCCACTCCCCAAAAGCCAGTTGCAGCTAAGGGCAAGAAAAGAAAGGAAAGGGTGAAGAATACTGTGGCTAGAGTGCTTGGCAAAGCTTCCATCATGGAAGAAGAAGAGGAATAAGAGGTAGCTGCACCAGCACCCAAGGCACCAAGCTAATGGGAGATGCCATAAAATCAGGGGCAGCTGCTTCCAAGGCCAAGTCAGCTCCAAAGCCAAAGCCTAAGAGAAATACAAGGAGCATTCCTGCAGCTGAGAAGAACAAGGCCCCAGTGCCTGAGACTGTTGCTGAAGAAGAGGAAGAGAATGTCCTGAGAAAGCTAAAGCCCAAGATCCCAGACCACAACAATGCTCATCCTATGGCTGAGGATATGAAGCTCAGGAGAGATTCAGGGCTGAGTAAGTGGAGAGAAGCAGACCCATATGCTTCAAGAAGAAGGACTGCCGTGGACTACAGGTTTCACACCAAGGAGCAGCAGGATTTCTATGAGACAGTGCTGCTAGATAAGAAGCCAATTGTCTGTGACATGAGATGGGTTGACTGGACCTACATGAAGGAGAAGGAGGAACACTACCCAGGAGTATATGACAGCTTTAATGCTTGTGGAGTAGCTGACTTTGTTGGGCAGAAGCTCACAAAGTGGAACGAGGAACTGATCATGCAATTCTACTCCACGGCACACTTTTATCCAGATGGGAGGATCACATGGATGTCTGAGGGTACAAGGTACCAATCCACAGTTGCTAAGTGGGCACAGATCATCAATGCCCCAGAGGAGCAAGATGATGACTTGGATATCTATGCCAAGAAGAAGATGGACCATAACTCCATGTCCAATATGTACAAGGAAATTCCCAATGAAGCTCTTGACACCTTCAAATTTGGGTCTGTGCATTACCTTCTGTCAGGACTGCCTACGATCAATTGGATACTAAGGCACACCTTACTGCCCAAGTCTGGAGATCACAAGATGATCAGAGGCCATGCTATCAACTTGCTACATGTGTTTGATGTGCCTCAGAAGTTCAAGGTGATGAGCCTCATAGTGGAAACAATCAAGAGGACTGCAGCAGATCAGAAGAGGAACTGCGGATATGCCCCTCAAATTCAGGAGCTCATCAACTCCAAGATGGGCACGGGCATATATCTATTGGACAAGGAACACCTGCCCATCCATCCAGATTTCGAGGACAATCAAGTTGTCATGACTGAGAATGAGCCATCATCTGCCCAAGCATACGCGAAGAAGGAGAAGGCGAGGAAGGAGAAAGCTGCCAAGATGCCTACTCAAGAGGAGGCATCTGAGTATTTCTTGAAGACTAAACAAGAGCAGCTTGGTTACTTGATTGCATCCACGCTGAGGATTGAGCAAAGTCTGGCCACCCTCACTCAGAATCAGCAGAGCCTAGAGAGAATCATGGAACAGAAGTTCTATGACTTGGATGTCAAGGTAACGGAAGTTCAGTCTGCAGTGGAGCAGCTCCAGGAGGACATGCAGGAGAGGAGAGGCAGGACTACCACTCATGCCTTTGCCAGAGTGCCACGAGGCCCGAGGTTATCTGCCGTGCCAGTTGCTGACACAAGAGCCACCACCTCAGCACCAGCCACAGCCTCAGTTCCACCAGCTCCAGCATCTACTTCAGCTCCAACTCCAGCGACTACTTCAGCATCTACCGAAGCCTTCGTCCTTGGAGTGATCCGGACTCCACCACCACCTGAAGATCAAGCCTGAGCGTCGATCTAGTGCTATGCATTTTCTAGGAACTTTTTGGTAACTTGTTGCCAAAGGGGGAGAAGATGTATAGATCATATGCTTCGAGAGAGAGAGTGTTGCTTTTCTCTCTTGCTTTATTTGGTGGTTTTTCGAACTTGTTTTCTTTTGAGTGCCTGAGATACTACGTCATTATTTGTGAGACATTGATGATCATGTGTTTGATCATAAGCTACACTTAATGCTTGCTTAATACTTTTATCCTATCTATCTTGTGTGATCATTCACTTTTCTTGGTGATGAGTGCATGTATTTCATTCTTATCATTTTGAGCGCTCCACCAAGATGTATGTGACATGGAAGAGTAACCCATGACTATAACTCTTTGTGCATTTGCAGTCCAAAGCAAATTTTAAATATGCACAAATTTAGGGGGAGCTCTTACTTATCACATACTTCTCAAAGCGACGATATATTTCTTGCTTATTATCATTTGTCGAAGCTTTGATCTATATGTTGTCATCAATTACCAAAAAGGGGGAGATTGAAAGTGCAACTATCCCTAGGTGGTTTTGGTAATTCATAACAACATATAGCTCATTGAGATAATGCTATTCCAAGATGATTATTTTAGGAAAGCTCAATGATTGGCATGGCATGGATGTGAAAGTGGAACCCTCAAAATGCTAAGGACAAAGGATTGGCTCAAGCTCAAAAGCTCAAGACTCTTCATTTTATATTTTAGTGATCCAAGATCACATTGAGTCTTTAGGAAAAGCCAATACTATCAAGGAGGGATGAGGTGTTGCTTAATGAGCCTCTTGCTTCATGTGCTTAGTGATATGCTCCAAAACCCTCAACTACTTTCCCATATCCACATATGACCTAAACCCTAAGCCAAACTCGGTCCTACCGATTCTTCCTATCCGGCGCCACCGAGTTTCACTTGTCATTAGCCACTGCCAAACCCTAGCAATTCGGTCCTACCGATAGGGATCTCGGTCTCACTGAGATGGGGTTGCAAACTCTCTGTTTCCCTTTCGTAACTTTTCGGTCCCACAGAAAGAGCGAATCGGTCCCACCGAGATTGCAATGTAAACTCAATGTTTCCCCTTTGTAACTTTTCGGTCTCACCGAAAGAGCAAATCGGTCCCACCGAGTTTGCCTGACCAACTCTCTGGTTAGCTAATTACCAAATTCGGTCTCACCGAGTTTGTGTAATCGGTCTTACCGAGATTACGTTATGCCCAAACCCTAACCATATCGGTCCGACCGAGTTGCATGTCAGTCCCACCGAAAATCACTAACGGTCACTAGGTTTACATTTTCGGTCCGACCGAGCTTATTGATTCGGTCCCACCGAGATTGGAAAATTGTGTAATGGTTGGATTTTGTGTGGAGGCTATATATACCCCTCCACCTTCTTCTCATTTGAAGTGAGAGCCATCAGAACACACATACCATTCCAACTCATATGTTCTGAGAGAGAACCACCTACTCATGTGTTGAGACCAAGACATTCCATTCCTACCATATGAATCTTGATCTCTAGCCTTCCCAAGTTGCTTTCCACTCAAATCCTCTTTCAACCAAATCCAAATCCTATGAGAGAGAGTTGAGTGTTGGGGAGACTATCATTTGAAGCACAAGAGTAAGGAGTTCATTACCTACACACCATTTGTTACTTCTTGGAGAGTGGTGTCTCCTAGATTGGCTAGGTGTCACTTGGGAGCCTCCGACAAGATTGTGGAGTTGAACCAAGGAGTTTGTAAGGGCAAGGAGATCGCCTACTTCGTGAAGATCTACCGCTGGTGAGGCAAGTCCTGTGTGGGCGATGGCCATGGTGGGATAGACAAGGTTGCTTCTTCGTGGACCCTTTGTGGGAGGTTGCTTCTTCATGGACCCTTCGTGGGTGGAGCCCTGTGTGGACTCGCGCAACCGTTACCCTTGGGTGGAGCCCTGTGTGGACTCGCGCAACCGTTACCCTTCGTGGGTTGAAGTCTCCATCAACGTGGATGTAGGATAGCACCACCTATCCGAGCCACGGGAAAAACATCCGTGTCTCCAATAGCGTTTGAATTCTCCAAACCCTTCCCTTTACATTCTTGCAAGTTGCATGCTTTACTTTCCGCTGCCAATATACTCTTTGCATGCTTGCTTGAATCATGTGATGATTGCTTGACTTGTCCTAAATTAGCTAAAATCTGCCAAGAACTAAAATTGGGAAAAGGTTAAATTTTTATTTGGTCAAGTAGTCTAATCACCCCCCCTCTAGACATACTTTCGATCCTACAGGTTCACCACCTCCATTGATGCCTCTCCGATGATGCGTGAGTTGTTCTTTGTATACCTTCGGGTCCGTAGTCAGTAGCTAGATGGCTTCATCTCTCTCTCCTGATTCTCAATACAATGGTCTCTTGGAGATCCATATGATGTAACTCTTTTGCGATGTGTTTGTTGGGATCGATGAACTTTGAGTTTATGATCAGATCTATGTTTTTATATCCATGAAAGTATTTGAGTTTCTTTGATCTCTTTTATGCATGATCTCTTATAGCCTCGTATTTCTTCTCTGATATTTGGGTTTTGTTTGGCCAACTTGATATATTTATCTTGCCATGGGAAGAGGTGCCCGGTAGTGGGTTCGGTGCTACGGTGCTTGATCCCAGTGACAGAAGGGGAACCGACACGTATGTATCGTTGCTACTAAGGATAAAAAGACGAGATCTATATCTATGTCCATATAGATAAATGGATCTTGTCTACATCATGTCATCGTTCTTATTGCATTACTCCGTTTTTCCATGAACTTAATACACTAGATGCATGCTGGATAGCGGTCGGTGTGTGGAGTAATAGTAGTAGATGCAGGCAGGAGTCGGTCTACTAATCTTGGACGTGATGCCTATGTAATGATCATTTCCTGGATATCGTCATGAGTATTTGAAGTTCTATCAATTGCCCAACAGTAATTTTTTTACCCACCATTTGGTATTTTCTTGAGTGAAGCCACTAGTGAAACCTACGGCCCTCGGGTCTTATTTCTCATATATTTGCCTTTGCGATCTACTCTTTTTCCTTGCTTTTATTTTCAGATCAATTATACCAAAAATACAAAAATACCTTGATGCAATTTATTTTATTTGGCGTTCGATCTATCAATCTATTACAATTTACCTCACGACCGCTTGCCTATCTTGAGACGGTGTACCCCGAAAGGGATTGACAACCCCTTTAACTCGTCAGGTTGCGAGGTGTTGTTATTTGTGTGCAGGTGATGTTTACGTTGTGTTGCTTGGTTCTCCTACTGGTTCGATACCTTGGTTTCATAACTGAGGGAAATACTCTACCGTCGCTGTGCTACATCATCCCTCCCTCTCCGGGGAAATACCGACGTAGTTCCAGCTGCCATCAAGGAGAATTTCTGGCGCCATTGCCGGGGAGGATCTTCAACATAACCAGGTTCCTAATCATAAATCTCATCTCCTCGCAATTTACATTATTTGCCATTTGCCTCTCATTTTCCTCTCCCCCACTTCACAAAAAATTTCCATTTTATTCACCCCTCTTTTCCGTTCGCCGTTTTCTTGCCAGATCTGTTTTTGTGTGCGTTCTTGTTTGCGTAGTCCTGATGCCTCAAAGAAAATATTATGATGTTCCTTACCCAAATATTTTTTGAAATTGAGAAAAGTACTAAGGAATATATGACTACACAATTTGAGCATAATAAGTACTTTACTGAAGAACTTAAGGAACACTCCGTCGTGTTGGATGCTATCACAAAAAAAACTTGATGATATTAGTAGAGAAGTTTGCAATCCCCAATCTAAGTATGCTTTTGCTGAAAGTTTGCTAGGAAAAATATCCGATGCACAAGCTACCCTAGTAAATCAAATGGCCGCTAAACCAATCTCACTAGAGGATAAAAGTGATGAAGATCTTAAAATGTTTGGTGTTTCTTCTATTGATTCCTTGTTTAGTAAAGTTAAGAATGATGAAAAAGGGACTAGAGAAGAGTCAACTTTAGGTAGAAGGCATCCCAATATTTTGTAGGGTGAAAATCTTGTTGAGAAAATTGATGAAAGTGGGTTTGGAGAGGTCAAAACTTTAGCTAGTGATGCACCCACTATTTTCTATTACAAAGACTTTAATTATGATAGTTGCTCTTTGATTGATTGTATTTCTTTGTTGCAATCCATGATAAATTCACCCCATGCTTATGAACAAAATAAAGCTTTTACTAAACATATTGTTGATGCTATGATGAAAGCTTTTGAAGAAAAATTGGAATTAGAAGTTTCAATTCCTAGAAAATTGCATGATTAGTAGGAACCTACTATCAAAGTCAAGATTAAAAATTATGAGTGTTTTGCTTAGTGTGACTTGGGTGCTAGTGTTTCCACAATTCCTAAATCTTTATGTGATGTGCTTGGTCTTACCAATCTTGAAGAATGTTCCTTGAATTTGCACTTGGCAGATTCCACTATTAAAAAACATATGGGAAGAATTAATGATGTTCTTATTCTTGCAAATAGTAATTGTGTGCCCATAGATTTTATTGTTCTTGATATTGATTGCAATCCATCATGTCCTATTATTCTTGGTAGACCGTTTTTACGCACTATCGGTGCTGTGATTGATATGAAAGAAGGCAATATTAAGTTCCAATTTCCTTTGAGGAAGGGTATGGAACACTTTCCTAGAACTAGAATTAAGCCACCTTATTAATCAATCATGAGGACATCTTATGGATCTCGAACCAAAGATGACAAAACTCAGATCCTTGCTATATGCCTAACTAAGGGCGTAAAACTATAGCGCTTGTTGGGAGGCAACCCAATGAATAAATTTATTTTTTATTTTTGCTTCCTGTTCTTGAGTGTTAGCACAATTATGCTACTGCTATTATTGTGTTTTTTATGTTTTAACTAGTGTTTGTGCCAAGTAAAATCCTTTAGGATCTTCTTGGGCAATAGCTATTTGATCTTGCTGAAAAAAATAAAAAGTTTGTGCTCATGAAATTAATTTTCATCTTTTACCAGAGAGCGATAAAATACCAATTCCACTTGCAGTAGATCAACATACAAATTTCTCAGGTCGTCCTAATTTTTCAAAAAATTTGGAGTTACCGAAGTATTCGAAATAGTCAGATTGCTACAGACTGTTCTGTTTTGACAGATTCTATTTTCTTTGTGTTGTGTGCTTATTTTGATGGCTCTATGGTTTTCTTTGATGAGTTTTTGCCATAGAAAAGTTGGAATACAGTAGATATAATACAAAAAAAAAATATGAATTGGTCTGATACAGCACTTATAGTAGTGGTTTATTATTCTTATACTAACGGATCTCATGAAGATTTTTGTTGAGTTTTATGTGATTGAAGTTTTCAAGTTTTGGGTTATCTTACGATGGATGAAGGAAGGATGTAAGAGCCTAAGTTTGGGGATGCCCCGGCATCCCAAGCTATTATCCAAGAATGAGCAACCAACTAAGCTTGGGGATGCCCCCGAGTGGCATCCCCACTTTCTTCCAACAACTATCGGTATTTTACTTGAGACTATATTTTTATTAGTCACATGATATGTGTTTTGTTTGGAGCGTCTTGTATAATATGTGTCTTTGCTTGTTTTATTTTTTGTTTTAAGTTGTTAGTCCTTGCTGGATGCACCTATTTGAGAGAGCCAAAATTATGTCATAACTTGTTAGAATTGCTCTCTACGCTTCACTTAAATCTTTTATGAGCTAGGACTTGCTCTAGTGCTTCACTTATATCTTTTTGAGCATGGTGTGCTTAGTATTTTTGAAGAAATGCTCTCTTGCTTCACTTAGACTTGTCTAAGAGTTAGTAAAATTTTTAAGAAATTCTCTCTTGCTTCACTTAAATTATTTTGAGAGAAAGAAAATTTGTTATGCTCATGATATTCACTTATATTTGTTTGAGCTTATGAAAAGAAACTCATGAAAATTAGTGCCAAAGTGATAGATATCCAAGAAGGATAAAGTAAAGAAAATGTCATGAAGATCATTGGACAAAATAAACTTGATTCTTAGTAATAGTTTTGAGATATAATGATGTGATATGTGAGTTATGTTGATGAGTAATTGTGCTTTAGTAAGAATATTGGTGTTAAGGTTTGTGATTCCCTATGCATGCATGAAAGTCAATAATCATGCAATGAAAATTATATCCTACTTGTGGTGCATTATTCGGTGTTAATTATGCTTAATGCTTGCTTATGAGATTATTCATTTCTTGGCTAGTCGCTTTGCAATCTTTTGCTAGCCTTCATTTTGCACTAAGTATGACCTCTACTTGTGCATCCAAAATCCTTTAAACCGGTGTTGCCACATGAGTCCACTATATCTACCTATATGCGGTATTCTTTTGCCGTTCAAAGCAAATTTGCATGTGCCATCTCTAATTTTCAAAATAAACTTCTCTTTTGTGTGTTTGTTTCGCTCGCGGAACGGTAACAGGTGGCTAATATGTTCCATGCTAGATGTGTTATTCTCAAGATGAGTGTTTATTCACTTGTCATTGCACGAGAGTAAGACAAAGGTATTAGGGATGCCCAGTCCCAAAATGAAAAAAAAAACTTTATGTTGTCAAATAAAAAATTCCTTGGAAAGTGTTGGTATGGAGGGCACCCGTGGATATGGCTAGCCATGGAAAGTGAAAGTTATGGTGGAAAAGGGAATAAACTTTATTTTCTGTTTGGGAACCGCCTATGGCATATCTAGCCGGAACTCTAAGTCGTTTTCATTGGTGGGATGGGTACACCTATCAAAATGTATTTTATCTCAATTTTTTTGCTTTGAGCTCTGGCACTTCTACAAATCATTACTTCCCTCTGTGAAGGGCCTTTCTTTTACTTTATGCAATTTTTATTTTGGAATTTGAGTCTCCATCATCTCTTATAAAAAGCACCAACTAGCAGGCAATATGATCATACTCAAGTATTGGGTGTAGTTAATATTCGAGTGTGTTTCATGAATGGATCAATGTTTGAGCATGATGGTCAATGAATACCTTATTTTAGCGTTGATATTTTGAAAGACATGGTTGCTTGTTGGTATGCTTGAGTATCTAAATTATTATGTCAAAACTAGACTATTGCTTTGAATCACATAAAAGTCCAAATGTCCATGCTATAAAGAAAAGAATATGATATGACTTGATGAACAACACTCCACATCAAAAATTCTGTTTTTTTATCACTTACCTACTCGAGGATGAGTAGGAGTTAAGCTTGGGGATGCTGATACGTCTCCAACGTATCTATAATTTTTTATTGCTCCATACTGTTTTATTATCAATCTTGGAAGTTTTATAATCATTTTATATCATTTTTGGTACTAACCTATTGACATAGTGCCTAGTGCCAGTTCCTGTTTTTCCATGTTTTTTACATCGCAGGAAATCAATATCAAACGGAGTCCAAATAACACGAAACTTTATGATGATTTTTATGGTCCAAAAGGAAGCAGATGGGCCCTGGTTGTACCTGGGGGGTCCTGAGGAGGGGACAACCCACCGGGGTGCGCTAGTAGGCCCTGGGGCGCCCTGGTGGGTTGTGCCCACCTCGGGTGCCCCCCGGACCGCCTCTTTGCTCTATAAATACCCAAATATTCCAAAAACCCTAGGGGAGTCGACGAAATATTCATCCAGCCGCCACAGAGTCCAGAAACACCAGATCCAAACTAGATGCCATCACGGAGGGGTTCATCACCTCCATTGGTGCCTCTCCGTTGATGCGTGAGTAGTTCTTTGTAGACCTTCGGGTCCGTAGATAGTAGCTAGATGGCTTCATCTCTCTCTCATGATTCTCAATACAATGGTCTCTTGGAGATCCATATGACGTAACTCTTTTGCGGTGTGTTTGTTGGGATCGATGAACTTTGAGTTTATGATCAGATTTATGTTTTTATATCCATGAAAGTATTTGAGTTTCTTTGATCTCTTTTATGCATGATCTCTTGTAGCCTCGTATTTCTTCTCTGATATTTGGGTTTTGTTTAGCCAACTTGATCGATTTATCTTGCAATGGGAAGAGGTGCCCGGTAGTGGGTTCGATCTTACGGTGCTTGATCCCAGTGACAGAAGGGGAACCGACACGTATGTATCGTTGCTACTAAGCTAAGGATAAAAAAACAAGATCTATATCTACCGCCATATAGATAAACGGATCTTTTCTACATCATGTCATTGTTCTTATTGCATTACTCCATTTTCCATGAACTTAACACACTAGATGCATGCTGGATAGCGGTCGATGTGTGGAGTAATAGTAGTAGATGCAGGCAGGAGTCGGTCTACTAATCTTGGACGTGATGCCTATGTAATGATAATTGCCTGGATATCGTCATGAGTATTTGAAGTTCTATCAATTGCCCAACAGTAATTTGTTTACCCACCGTTTGTTATTTTCTTGAGAGAAGCCACTAGTGAAACCTACGGCCCCCGGGTCTTATTTCTCATATATTTGTCTTTGCGGTCTACTATTTTTCCTTGCTTTTATTTTCAGATCTATTAAACCAAAAATACAAAAATACCTTGCTACAATTTATTTTATTTGGCGTTCGATCTATCAATATATTACAATTTACCTCACGTCCAGTTGCCTATCTTGAGGCGCCGTACCGCGAATGGGACTGACAACCCCTTTAACTCGTCGGGTTGCAAGGTGTTGTTATTTGTGTGCAGGTGTTGTTTACATTGTGTTGCTTGGTTCTCCTACTGGTTCGATACCTTGGTTTCATAACCAAGGGAAATACTCTACCATCGCTGTGCTACATCATCCCTCCCTCTCCGAGGAAATACCGATGTAGTTCCAGCTGCCATTAGCATCAGGGGTGTGATGGTTGTCGATGGCGTTGAAATAGATCTGCGATGATGGACGGGTGCATCGGGGGATAAGTCCCGTTGCGATGGAAAAGTAGGTCTTGTGAGCGGCCCCGGCAAAGAGGACGACGTCGTCGATGAAGCGAGAGGAGCGATGCAAGGCTCTTGGTCCGTCGCCGTGGATGAGAAACGTCCATCTCTAGCAGTTGACGGCACGGTGTTGGTAGGCGCTCTGGCATGGTGGAGGATGGTGGCGATGGATGGGGTGGAGGATAGCGGTGATGGATGGGGTGGAGGACGGCGGCGATGGATGTGGTGGCGGACGGAGGAGGCTGGTGTGGAGATGGCGTTCTAGCGCGGACGGTCTATCAATGGGAAAATGGAGGGAGAGGTACGGGGAACCATGTTTTTGGGACGCGCATGTCTAAAATATGGGAACGTTATGAACTTAGCCCCCATTTAAAATTTGGACGTCTCATCGGTTGGGGATAGGACGGTAATCTCGCATCTCGTAAATATTTGCCCAGAGCGATTTCAGGCGAGGAGAGGGTGTTTTGGCACCCATGGTTAGCGCCCATGGTGTATGAACGGGGCTGATAGGTAGGGCGGTTGTGTCATGTCCGAGTGAAGTTACAAACCTGCCCCTATTGAAAATATTTGCCTACATCGACTTCGGCCGAGTCAAGTTTGTTTTGTCGCCCACCGTGTATGAATGGGGAAATGGAGGGAGAAACAGAGGTCTTTCGGATGAGCTTGAATCAAATGTGTTTTGTCGCCCATGTTTGGCGCCCACCATGTCGGAATGGGCTTAGAGGCGGTCATGTTACATCTAATTAAAGTTACTAACCTACCCCTATTGAGAGCAGTGGAAATCGGGCCGATGGATTGTCCGTGTAAGGGGTAGACAGTAATTTCCATCTCCCAAACACTTGGCTTCGGGCAGCCGACATGGGAGTGGACATTTTTCTGCTTCTTTCGAATTTTGGGACAATAATCATCCATGTATACCCTGGCAACTAAATTCGAATCCATTTTGTATTCCTATACGAATCTTTATAAATCATTCTATGTGTTCTTATATATCTTCAAAAGCACGACAAATATGTATTCCACTGTCATATATGAATATGATTTGCAAATGCCGATACTCGAACTTAGAAGCTAGAATCCAGTTTAAGGTGAATTCGAATATTTGGAACACTTTATGTCCAACTCAAATGTCACACGCAGCATAATGTGTACTCCCATTTAGATATGTACACAAGCGATGTATCAAGATTCAAATACCGAGTCAATCAACCAATAATGTACAAAACTAACAGACATATAAACACTTATAGAGTATATGGATCAATAATATCAACTAACATATATAAGCCAGGTCGCTGTACTTTTTTTTGCTATAAGAGCATCCTTTTTTTAGCGAAGCTAGTACAACATCTTGGCCCTTTCCGACGCGTGCCAATTATGGTCCATCTATACTACTATTATTGTTGAATGCACATTCAGCCCGATTGGCATGTTTGTAGGTCTAGCACATCAATCAAAATGAAATGTCTCCTAGTCTTATCAATTAATAGCGAGTTGTGCTCAAATAAAATTACAAACAAATAAACAAAAAACAATTATTACATGACCTCTAAAACAAATGGTTTGATCAATTAAACGAACAAACAACACAAAGGTTATTCAACGATGGAAAGAACATTTCACCTATGATTTACCAAGTGGGAATTTAATTTCCTTTTTTCCTTCAGGACCTTAACAATGCGGTCAGTCTCAGCTTGCTTCGTTTTGAAATCCACCAAATATTTAATGGTCGTCTTGAGTACTGCTTGTGATTGTGTTGTTTGCTTCCTCAACATGTCAACTTCATCTCTAAGTGCAGAAGCAGAATCTCTTTCTACCACTAGTTTAGCCTCTAGAGCATCAGCAGTTGGCAATTCATGATGCACGATTGGGTCGGTGCCACTGTTGTGGGATGATACAACGTCCATGGGGACCTCGCTCTTTGATCTTGGGCTAACCTGTTTTTCCATTAAAGTTCCGATTGGATTCCTAAAAGTCGAAGTTAGTAAACCATCTCAACTGGGAGTTATAACAGCAAACCAGTTAAACAAACAAAGAAATAAAGAGTTTCAATTGGATGTTGAAAAGTGGTTATTAACATCATTGTAACCGGTTGTTGCAGCAGCAAAGCAGTTAAACAAACAACTTTTGCAAAAGGTACCTGTTGTGGCATTGGAGTTTCTCTTGGATCCTAAAAAGTTGAGTAGCCAATAATGTGATTAGAGTAACCGGTTGCAGCAGCAAAGCAGTTAGACAAACAAGTTTTGCAAAAGGAACCTGTTGTGGCATTGGAGTTTCTCTTGGATCTTGAAAAGTTGAGTAGTCCCTAACTTGATTAGAGAAACAAGTTATAGCAGCAAACCTATTACACAAATATATTTTTGAAAATGTACCTGCTGTGCAATTGGACTTCCAATTGGATCCTGAAAACTTGAAGTTGGTAAGATTATTACAGCAACAAGTTACAATAGCAAACCAGGTAAACAAAGAAGTTTCTGAAAACGTACATGCTGTGCCAACGGAGTTTCAGTTGGATCCTGCAAACTTGAATGTTAGCAATCAATAAATAAAGTTTTGCAAGAGCCATAAGAAACTAACATCAAACTAGTAAAACTAGCCAGTTTTGGCAACGTATTTAATTACACATGAACTAGTAAAACTAACAAGTTCTTGGCAACGTATTAAAGTAATAAGTCAGTACCGTTTACCAGCAACACAAACATCTGTAAATTTCTTTGATCTAAGCAAAATGATTCCAACACATATATAAGTTAAAAAGACGGTGTCCCTCATATAAACCTAACATTTGTCTATCTATGAACATGCAAACATTACTAGTGCTACAAGTGATAACAGCAAACCATTTAAACAAATAGGGTATCAGAACGTAAATTACACATGAATTCTGCTGCACCCTAGAAGTACATATGACCAGCTATCTATGTGCTCAAGTAGCTATTTAAGTTCAAGCAAATAGGTAATTCTTAACAGTAAGTATCAAACACATAGATAGGCGCAGTCTATAATAGGATTAACAGGATATGGCATTATGTAATTAGTAACAAACTAAATTAAGCCAAGCAACGTAATTGAACGATTTTGCAATAAGTGGCTAACTAAAATTCCGAGAAGCAGGTAACTGAACTTACGCTAGCTCTTTGTACATGTACACTGTAACTTCTTTTTCGCTTGCAAGGTTCTACGAAGGAGTCCATGGCATCAATTTCTTGGATACACAGTCCCAATACTTCTTTCTTTCCACACTGCATTGGTAAGTCGAATGGTTAATCTGGTAAGATGGTGCGTCCTTGATATGTTATATGAGGACATGTAGTCAGACTAGTAGTAGCCACACACATCACACTGGCTTTTACTGTATATTTCATGTGATTACATTTGGCATATCGTGATCTAAGCAATCTACAATAGGATGAGAAGACTGGCATCCTTCACATTATTGGCGAACTCAGTTCATAGAAACAAGCAATTCAACCATTCTATGGGTAAATCAAAAGCGCCACTGGAATATTTTTCACTACCCCAATCATACACGCAAAAAGGGGCGACACCACCATAGGGGCTGGTATGGGCGGCCGCCTTGGGTGGCTGGAAAGTGTGCACCTAGTTTGAGTCATCTAAGTTGGCCCAGGCTAGTTATGTTCATCCCGAAGCACGAGCAAGCAATGTAAAAATGAAGAAAAATGTTTCAATTTGGATGGTCCAATAACGTAAGTGCAAGGCGGGCCCTATAGCAGGCTCGTGGCCCAAACAAGTGCCTCCCAAACTACTAATGAAGTGTCTAATGAGGGATCTAACGCAAGCATTTTGCAAGCTCCAATTGAAGGATTTAGTGTCTAATGATGATCTGTTATGTTGAGAGAGACATAGAGATTTGCAGGCATTGATGACAAGCAAATTATAGTAAATTTTCATGGCTTCAGGAAACGCCGAGGCCATCTACCAGAAAGTCCCTGTATCATGACAACATAGCATAAATACTTTCCTAATCTGTTGTTTGAAACTATTGGAATACTTGTGCAGGATAGATATATTGATATGAAGTTTGCGCACTGGTTATAGGTGCAATTACACTTTGATATTTTCAGCCAGAGAACGAATAATTCAGGCAGGTATAGACCATGTTAGTAGTCCTTGTACACCATGTTGCATTTTGTGTTTTTTGGTGCTTGCATCATTTAGTGTTTTATAATCTGAACTACTTTGGATCATTAGCTGGTTTTCAAAGTGCATGTAGCTTCACATTTCTCAAGTTATGTTAATTTCCGGAGTGCAAGTGCCTTCTTATTTTTTAAGTTAAATGTTCGCTCCTGGTAACTTGAATTCATGGATCCGCCACCGCACACAAATCATACATGCATGCCAGTACGAATTAAATGAAATGCAGGGACTTACGCTAACTCATTGTACAGGCTCACTGTAGCTCTGCTTGCGCTTGGGATGTTCCATGTACAAGTCCATGTTACCACTTGCTTGTATGTGCAGGCCTTGTGCTCCTTGCATCCCCCTTTGCATTTTTTTACACGGGGAATGGTTGATAAAATAAGAGGAATCGACCTTGTTGTTGTACCGGAGGACAGATACTTACAAGGTTATACGGGTGTGCAGGATGTGTAACAGATCCCGTAGCGCCGTCATGCTTCGCTAAAAAATGATTCTGCTTGTTTCAGATGATATCTCCAGAAGAAACAAGAGTTAAAGTCAGAGTTGCATAGGCGTGTAAGCTAAGAGAGCAGTGAAAGGATATCTAAACATCGTCGGAACAGTGCACAAGGGAGTGATGTGTGGATACCTAGTTCAGGTCGGCGTTTGGGCATGCTCGCCTAGCTAGAGTGTGGGTCACTTCAGAGCCGTTGAGGGTGATGCACTGGCGTTGGCTGG
The DNA here is from genome assembly GCF_018294505.1 of Triticum aestivum. Taxonomy (NCBI): domain Eukaryota; kingdom Viridiplantae; phylum Streptophyta; class Magnoliopsida; order Poales; family Poaceae; genus Triticum; species Triticum aestivum. The sequence continues at coordinate 493,792,281 of NC_057803.1, read as the reverse complement.
CCGCGCACGGATGCAAATCTTGAGTGGCAGCGGAGCACTACGATGCGGTGGACAAGACCGTTGGTGAAGCCCCAACGGGCTCGGGGGGGCAGAGGTGCGACGATGTGCTCGGTGAAGTAGCCCCGGTGAGGTGTGAGACGGCGTTGGTGAAACACACCTGATGCGGTGGAAGTCGGTGTCTGTGAGGCACGTCGATTGCGGCGGCCGACGTTGTCGGTGGACCATCCGGTGTGGTGGACGAGGGCGTAGATGATGTAGCTCCGGTGCGGTGGTGAAGCGCGACTATCGTTTTTGTCGTCGTCGTCCGGCACAGAGGTGGGGAAAGAGACGAGACAAGACGAGGGGTGATTCGAACTGTGCTTGGGTTGGTGGCGAATTAGGGATTTGAGCAATCAGGGCACGGAAGGGAATGGTGGAGAAGGGATATTTTGCAGGGCTGGAATTGGGGCCGCCAGATATTTCAATCCGAAACATGGAAGCGCGAACTTATTTTGTCATCATTCTTTTTTTGGGGGGGGAGGGAGGGAGGGAGGGTGGGTGGCTAGGTGCTAAGCTTCCGTACGACACATGCGACCACCACGACACGACCCTGGTCTGCCTGGTGCGCCTACATTTGAGAATGCAAACGAATCTTCTTTCATTTGCAAAAGAATTTGTATGTATTACCATGCCCGTGTTTTCCTTGCAAATAATTAGTCATTTGAAACGAGATACTATAAATTAATTAATGCGGAGTTAATTGAAAAAAAATGAAATGGTATCCACGGTATCCACGCTAACGTGGATTAGAGTGTATGTCACATAATTAGTTATTTGAATTAGAGTGTGTGTCACATAGCAATCTCCAATTCTAACGTGGATTTCGCATTTCACGGTATCCATGCTACCTTTTTAATACAAATTCATATGTATATGATGAACACCATGGTAGTGAGAAAACTTTGGATGGATTCAAATATATGACCTGCAAAATAGCACAACAATCGAGTCAATGTCAACTTTTCCAAACCTAATATGGCACGAATTCGAAATAATTACCCATATGCATGGTCCTCAGTTTAAATCTTACAATGTAGACGGAATTGAAACATCGATATTAAGTCTCGTACTATCTACATTCAAATGTTATTTTTAGCCCCCCCCCCCCTCGGCACACACGCTACATACTTCCTGTATCGGTCAATCTTCCTCTCCTAACCACCTTAGGAAGCTATCGTTTTCCAACACACAT
>NC_057803.1:493727144-493790775 GCF_018294505.1 Triticum aestivum | reverse complement strand
CTCTCCATGTTTCAATCTCTAAGTCTCTCAACAACACAAACCCATTTTTTCCACTCTGTTACCAAATGTATTTACCTCAAACCCCCGCCATTGCACCCCATGTCGAGCTCTCCCTCTCTCTCTCCTTCCCACCCTCTCTCGCTAGATACATGCATTGCCTATCTAGCCCCCCAACCTCTCGTGCGCACGCACACATGTTGTCTATCTAGGTCACTACCTCGAGACTATCTCACTCTTTCTTCCGCACGGTGGGCCACACTCACTCAATCTCGCTCTCTTTATCTGAGTCTCGATTAACCTCATTTTCTTTCACACACAAATGATATATCTCCCTGTTTGGGCCTCGATCGACACACTCTATACTCTCTCACGCAGATTGTCTATCTAGGTCAGTCCATCCAAGCCGCCCCCACTCTTTCGACCTCATGGCGGGCTACTCTCGCTCATTTCTCTGTGTGTGTGTGTGTGTGTATGTCTCGATTGACCTCGCTTTTTCTCACACAAACGATATATCTCCATGTTTGAGCCCAAATTGACATATTCATATTGTATACTCTCTCATGCACATTGTCTATCTAGGTCACTCTCTCCAACCCGTCTCACTCTTTTCGATCGCACGACCACCCACACTCGCCCAATCTCTCTCCCTTTATATATGTAACCAATTGACTTTGCTTCCTCCAATGCACAAAATATATCTACATGTTTGTGGATGGATCATCTCGCAAGCTCTATCTTACAGCCCTCACCCTTCCCAAAAGCTCAATCCGACAATATCTCTCCAGAGCATATATATCTTTTCAATGAATGTTGAACCACACTCACTTTGTCTCTCTATCTATCTCTCTCTCGATGACCTCGCATTCTCACGCCGTATCTTCCACACATTAAAGCTACCTCTCCATCCCTCGCAAAGTCGGAGCTATTTACATTGTGAGGGGGACTCAAACCTTGGATTAATTTGTGTAGGCATTTATTTCGGTGGGTTTAGATTATATTTTCGTAGCATTCGGCCCACAACTACTCCGAACACCGTTGCAACCCCGGCACCTCCCCCAATTGATTTCCCTCTGGCTCAGTCATTGCTCTCTCGCACGTCCTTTCTCGCCTTCAACATCGCACCATGGTATTATTGCAAAAAACTCTGTTGTTCTCTTTAATTATTACAAATAAGCTACAAAACTACACACTAATAGTCCACCTGGAATGGAAAAAATTTCGACCCACAAATTAAAGTGCTACAAACTACACACCGAGGGGCCCACCTGTCATGAAACAAATTTGGACCCATATACATATTAAAAAATAAAGGACGAGGATCGAACATGCGACCAGGGCCTTCAAGCCGCACGTCAATAGGTGATGTCTACTACACAACCTTCTTCTTGTAGACATTGTTGGGCCTCCAAGTGCAGAGGTTTGTAGGACAGTAGCAAATTTCCCTCAAGTGTATGACCTAAGGTTTATCAATCCGTAGGAGGCATAGGATGAAGATGGTCTCTCTCAAGCAACCCTGCAACCAAATAACAAAGAGTCTCTTGTGTCCCCAACACACCCAATACAATGGTAAATTGTATAGGCGCACTAGTTCGGCGAAGAGATGGTGATACAAGTGGTATATGGATGGTAGATAAATGTTTTTGTAATCTGAAAATATAAAAACAGCAAAGTAACTAATGATAAAAGTGAGTGTAAACGGTATTGCAATGTGTTGAAACAAGGCCTAGGGTTCATACCTTCGCTAGTGCAAGTTCCCTCAACAATACTAACATAATTGGATCACATAAATATCCCTCAACATGCAACAAAGAGTCACTCCAAAGTCTCTAATATTTTTTGGGCCTTTTTTATGGCCTTTCTCTTTTTTGGGGGGCCTTCTCTTTTTTATGGCATTTCCCTTTTTTTATTCCTCACTTGGGACAATGCTCTAATAATGATGATCATCACACTTCTATTTATTTACAACTCAATGATTACAACTTGATACTAGAACAAAGATGACTGTATATGAATGCCTCCGACGGTGTACCGGGATATGCAATGAATCAAGAGTGACATGTATGAAAGAATTATGAACAATGTCTTTGCCACAAATACTATGTCAACTACATGATCATGCTAAGCAATATGACAATGATGAATGTGTCATGATGAACGGAATGATGGAAAGTTGCATGGCAATATATCTCGGAATGGCTATGGGAATGCCATAATAGGTAGGTATGGTGGCTGTTTTGAGGAAGATATAAGGAGGTTTATGTGTGATAGAGCGTATCATATCACGGGGTTTGGATGCACCAGCGAAGTTTGCACCAACTCTCAATGTGAGAAAGGGCAATGCACGGTACCGAAGAGGCTATCAAGGATGGAAGGGTGAGAGTGCGTATAATCCATGGACTCAACATTAGTCATAAAGAACTCACATACTTATTGCAAAAATCTACAAGTCATCAAAAACCTCGGCACTACGCGCATGCTCCTTGGGGGATAGATTGGTAGGAGAAGACCATCGCTCATCCCCGACCGCCACTCATAAGGAGGACAATCAAATAACACCTCATGTTTCAAATTTGTTACACAATGTTTACCATACGTGCACGCTACGGGACTTGCAAACTTCAACACGACTTTGATATTATTACCTCCATATCTCAAAACAATCATCAAGCATCAAACTTCTCTTAGTATTCAATACTCTATATGAAAGTTTTTACTAATCTTGTATACCTAGCATATTAGGATTTTAAGCAAATTACCATGCTATTTAAGACTCTCAAAATAATCTAAGTAAAGCATGAGAGTTCATATATTTCTTCAAAATAAAACTACCACCATGCTCTAAAAGATATAAGTGAAGCACTAGAGCAACAACAAGCTACTCCGAAAGATATAAGTGAAGATCAATGAGTAGTCGAATAATTATGCAACTATGTGAAGACTCTCTAACATTTAAGAATTTAAGATCTTGGTATTTTATTCAAACAGCAAGCAAAGCAAAATAAAATGACATTCTAAGAATAACAAACATCATGTGAAGAAGCAAAGACTTAGGATCAACCGAAACTAACCGATAGTTGTTGAAGAAGAAAGGTGGGATGCCAACCGGGGCATCCCCAAGCTTAGACGCTTGAGACTTCTTGAAATATTATCTTGGGGTGCCTTGGGCATCCCTAAGCTTGAGCTTTTGTGTCTCCTTAATTCCTCTCATATCACGGTCTCCCTAAATCTCAAAAGCTTCATCCACACAAAACTCAACAAGGACTCGTGAGATAAGTTAGTGTAAACCATTGCAAAAACCTTATCATATTCTACTGTAGCAAATCACTAAAATTATTATTCAACATTGCATACTAAAAGCCTCTGCATATTTAATAGTCCTATCCTCAAATAGAATCATTAAAGAAGCAACCATATGCAAACAATGCAAACATAACCGCAATCTGCCTAAACAGGATAGTCTGTAAAGAATGCTGCAACATCCATACTTCCCTAGCTCCAAAAATTATGAAAGAAAATTCCCACTGTATTAAATTTATCAGATCCTAATATGAAAAAGGTTTCAACATTTTATCACATTCTGACTTTTCTAGGGAATTATTGCAACAACGGTAAACTTTCTGTTTTCAAACAGCAACATGTGGACTTCTAACATAGGCATAGTAAAGGCTATCAATGCCACTTTTATTGAAATAAAATATTCAAAACATTTTTCTAAATAACAGCAAGCAAATCCTAACAAAATAAATTGACACTCCAAGCAAAACACATATCATGTGGCGAATAAAAATATAGCTCCAAGTAAAGTTACCGATGAACGAAGATGAAAGAGGGGATGCCTTCCGGGGCATCCCCAAGCTTAGGCTCTTGGCTATCCTTGAATATTACCTTGTGGTGCCTTGGGCATCCCAAAGCTTAGGCTCTTTCCACTCCTTATTCCATAGTCCATCGAATCCTTACCCAAAACTTGAAAACTTCACAACACAAAACTTAAAGTAGAAAACTCGTGAGCTCCGTTAGTATAAGAAAATAAATCACCACTTCAAGGTACTGTAATGAACTCATTATTTATTTGTATTGGTGTTAAACCTACTGTATTCCAACTTATCTATGGTTCATACCCTCCGATACTACTCATAGATTCATCAAAATAAGCAAACAACGTATGAAAAACAGAGTCTGTCAAAAACAGAACAGTCTGTAGTAATCTGGATCAAACGTATACTTCTGGAACTCATAAAATTCTAAAATAAATTGATGGACCTGAGGAATTTATCTATTAATCATCTGCAAAAGAATTAACTAAATATCACTCTCCAAATAAAAATGGCAGCAATTCTCGTGAGCACTAAAGTTTCTGTTTTTTACAGCATGATCAACAAGACTTTCCCCAAGTCTTCCCAAAGGTTCTACTTGGCACAAACACTAAATTAAAGCATAAAACCACATCTAGACAGAGGCTAGATGAATTATTTATTACTAAACAGGAACAAAAAGCAAGGAACAAAAATAAAGTTGGGTTGCCTCCCAACAAGCGCTATCGTTTGACGCCCCTAGCTAGGCATGATGATTTCAATGATGCTCACATAAAGGATAAGAATTAAAACATAAACAGAGCATCATGAAGAATATGACTAGAACATTTAAGTCTAACCCACTTCCTATGCATAGGGATTTTGTGAGCAAACAACTTATGGGAACAATAATCAACTAGCATAGGAAGGCAAAACAAGCATAACTTCAAAATTTTAAGCACATAGAGAGGAAACTTGGTATTATTGCAATTCCTACAAGCATAAGTTCCTCCCTCATAATAATTTTCAGTAGCATCATGAATGAATTCAACAATATAACCATCACCTAAAGCATTCTTTTCATGATCTACAAGCATAGAAATTTTATTACTCTCCACACAAACAAAATTCTTCTCATGAATAATAGTGGGAGCAAACTCAACAAAATAATTATCATGTGATTGAAAATTAAGATCAAGATGACAAGTTTCATGGTTATCATTATTCTTTAAAGCATACTTATCATCACAATAATCATCATAGATAGGAGGCATGCTTTCATCATTGTAAATTTGTCATCAAAGCTTGGGGCACAAAAAATATCATCTTCATCAAACATAGCTTCCCCAAGCTTGTGGCTTTGCATATCATTGGCATCATGGATATTCAAGGAATTCATACTAACAATGTTGCAGACGTGCTCATCATTCAAATATGTAGTGCCAAACATTTTATAGATTTCTTCTTCTAGCACTTGAGCACAATTATCCTTTCCATCATACTCACGGAAGATATTAAAAAGGTGAAGCGTATGAGACAAACTTAATTCCATTTTTTGTAATTTTCTTTTATAGACTAAACTAGTGATAAAACAAGAAACTAAAAGACTCGATTGCAAGATCTAAAGATATACCTTCAAGCACTCACCTCCCCGGCAACGGCGCCCGAAAAGAGCTTGATGTCTACTACACAACCTTCTTCTTGTAGACGTTGTTGGGCCTCCAAGTGTAGAGATTTGTAGGACAGTAGCAAATTTCCCTCAAGTGGATGACCTAAGGTTTATCAATCCGTAGGAGGAGTAGGATGAAGATGGTCTCTCTCAAGCAACCCTGCAACCAAATAACAAAGAGTCTCTTGTGTCCCCAACACACCCAATACAATGGTAAATTGTATAGGCGCACTAGTTCGGCGAAGAGATGGTGATACAAGTGGTATATGGATGGTAGATAAATGTTTTTGTAATCTGAAAATATAAAAACAGCAAGGTAACTAATGATAAAAGTGAGCGTAAACGGTATTGCAATGTGTTGAAACAAGGCCTAGGGTTCATACCTTCGCTAGTGCAAGTTCCCTCAACAATACTAACATAATTGGATCACATAACTATCCCTCAACATGCAACAAAGAGTCACTCCAAAGTCACTAATAGCGGAGAACGAACGAAGAGATTATGGTAGGGTATGAAACCACCTCAAAGTTATTTTTTCCAATCAATCTGTTGGGCTATTCCTATAGATGTCACAAACAGCCCTAGAGTTTGTACTAGAATAACACCTTAAGACACAAATCAACCAAAACCCTAATGTCACCTAGATACTCCAATGTCACCTCAAGTATCCGTGGGTATGATTATACGATATGCATCACACAATCTCAGATTCATCTATTCAACCAACACATAGAACCTCAAAGAGTGCCCCAAAGTTTCTAATGGAGAATCACGACGAAAACGTGTGCCAACCCCTATGCATAGGTTCATGGGCGGAACCCGCAAGTTGATCACCAAAACATACATCAAGTGAATCACGTGGTATCCCATTGTCACCACAGATACGCACAGCAAGACATACATCAAGTGTTCTCAAATCTTTAAAGACTCAATCCGATAAGATAACTTCAAAGGGGAAACTCAATCCATTACAAGAGAGTAGAGGGGGGGGGGAGAAAACATCATAGGATCCAACTATAATAGCAAAGCTCGCGATACATCAAGATCGTATCACCTCAAGAACATGAGAGAGAGAGAGAGATCAAACACATAGCTACTGGTACATACCATCAGCCCCGAGGGAGAACTATTCCCTCCTCGTCATGGAGTGCACCGGGATGATGAAGATGGACACCGGAGAAGGATTGCCCCCTCCGAAAGGGTGCCGAAACGGGTCTAGATTGGTTTTCGGTGGCTATGGAGGCTTCTGGCGGCGAAACTCCCGATCTATTGTGCTCACGGATGTTTTTAGGGTATATGGAGATATATAGGCGGAAGAAGTACGTCAGGGGGGCCACGAGGGGCTCACGAGGGTGGAGGGCGCGCCCAGGGGGTGGGCGCGCCCCCCTGCCTCGTGACCTCCTCGTAGATCCCCCGACGTGCACTCCAAGTCTTCTAGGTTTCTTTCCTTCCAAAAATGAATTCCGTGAAGTTTCAGGTCAATTGGACTCCGTTTGATTTTCCTTTTCTTCGAAACCCTAAAACAGGGTAAAAACAGAAACTGGCACTGGGCTCTGGGTTAATAGGTTAGTCCGAAGAATGATATAAAAGTGTATAATAAAGCCCATAAACATTCAAAACAGTAGATAATATAGCATGGAGCAATAAAAAATTATAGATACGTTGGAGACGTATCAATAGGCAACATACGTAGAACATCAATGTTTGTTGTACCCCCCCCCCTTTGTTCATATAATGTTTTTATATTACCACAGCCTGTTTAATGGATAACATGTAATATTATTTTTAGTACGTTAGTGGGACCAGCTCGTTAGCACGTAGTACTATTCGCCTTCACTTACTGGTGGGTTCCATGTGCTCTCTCTCTCTCTCTCTCTCTGTCCTCCCCTTCTGCGTTTAGACGCATGGGCAAACACAAAGAACTCGCGAGCGATGTTGCCGTTGACCATATCTGGACGCGTTCACAAGTTACGGCAACAGTTTCACGTACTAGTAATACTAGTCAATGTGTACGTGCAATGCACGTTAATTTGGAAGTATATTAAGTGCATGTGGATATTAAGTAGGATATTATTTGCGTGTTATTATGTGATTAGCACTATTTTTGGCATGAAATTAACTTCATGCTAGACATGTTGAGCACTCGACATTGAAGCAGTCTAGGCCGTTGGATGAGAAGGAATACATGTGGCTTGATGACGTTTTATATTTAATTTGACACGGCTCTAGCAGAACATTCAATCGATCAAACCATATATTTCATTCAGTCTGACTCCGACTTTACATTCATATGACGATCGATCTAAAATAAACGGAAATGATAAACGTTAGGATTTTAAGCATGGTAATCCGCAAATTTATATTACGCGGCGGCGGCGGGGAAGTCTTGCGGTGGGAAGCAACTCCTCTACCGTGCTCTGTGTGTTGTCGGGCCATTGACCGACGGCGACGTCGGCGTCTTGCACCGTTGTTGGTGTACTCCTGGACGTTGGCCCTAGCTTCAAGGAAGGCCACAATGTTCTGGACTTTGGTCTCCATGAGCGAGTCAACTGGCGGGAGGAGGCGACTGGCGTTGGTGCAAGGAAGCGATCGACGACGGCATCCATGCCGCTGAGGGGGGCACTGGCACCCGCGCGGGGACATGGGCTGGCAGCGGCGTGGCAGAGACATTCATGTGCACGGGAACCGGCACGGGTGCGCATGTCAGTGCATGTGCAGGCGCATGCGCTGGCAGGTGCACGGGCGTGTGAAAGTCGGCAGGGACCTCGTGGAACCCTGTGGCATCAAGCTTGGCGACAATGTGCGGCACCCAGCCCATCAATGCCACGGGGATGGGCGCTGGCACGGTCTGGGCAACGGGAGTCGGAACGGGAGCAGGGACAGGCGTGGCGTCTTCCCGCGAGGCCGGTTCAAGCTTGTCCCAAAGCGCCTTATGTTCTTGAGACTTCGGGTGGGTGTCTTCCTCGGGAAACTAGAAGACTAAGGGCAGACCATCGTGATGCGGCATGGCATATGGTTAGGTCAGGCTGGTTGGAGGTAGACGACAAGAGAATCGGAGAGGAAGAAAGAAGATTGTAGCGATACAAGGTAGTGTGGGGTTGATTTTAAACTGCGGTGCCGATGACATTAAAAATGGGAGCAGTTGGGACGAAGATGGGCGGCGGAGCCTGGTCAAAGGGCTCGCCTCCCGGTGAGTCTGAGAAGTGGTTTGCTCGCACGCCTCCCATCGACTCACATGCTTGCTCAGACGGCACCTGCCGATGAGAAGCGGGACTCGTGGCGGCACGTAAACGCCCACGGTTTTAATAGTGAAAGCATTCGCCTTAACGTGATAGGTCTTTGTTCCAAAATACCTTGGCTCTTCATTTGTGCAACTTCACATAAGCAGCCTGTCTCAAATTGAAGAAAAAAATTACGTAGGAATATTTGTGCCATATCACGTGACCATTCTCAGTTTCATGAATTTCTGGTCAATTTTGGATTTTCTAAAATTTAAAATTCAGGATTCGAAACAATATCATAACCTGCATCATGCAATAAATTTTCAAGTGATACATCTTTCTTGTTGTATTTCTTAAGAAAGGATTTGGTCAAACATTTTGCTTAGTTAGACTTCAGACAAGTTATATATGCAGAGTAAAAGGATAATACCTCCTACCAGTGCATTGCCTAATATATTAAGTCAAGTACTAGGCACGAACAAACGGGCTCAGTTCTATGCTCATCCTGGTGTAGTACTCCTATTAGTACTAGGCAATGCAGTTGACAGGTGACCTCGGGTGGCAACGACTGAGGGAATTGAATCGTGCTCCGCACGGTAGGTAACGTTGTCTACTTACTAAAGCATCCCTCCATTTTCATCGGTAATCACTATGGACCGGGGACATGAGGGGAATTTCCTAGGGGTGGAATTCTGGCCGCCAGATATTTCGACTCGGAATGCAGAGGCTCGACTGGTTGGGGTTGGCTAATGTGTGCACGCACCCCCCCTCCCCGGGAGAATATCATGTGCCCCACACCTTAGATGTTATATACTGATACGAGTTCCTTGGAGCTTGTAGATCTGAGATATAGCAGCTCACGGGATGTCTTCATATTTTTACAGGAAACCTTGATGAGTTTAAGAATTGCACACAAATTGTACAAAAGCTACTCGGATGCCCTTGGATCACATATCCAACGACCTCAAAGCTCATATCACCGTAGCATCTAAGATGAAGGAGGACATCATATTCTCCTGTATGTAAGAATATCATGTGCTACCACACCTTAGATGCTTTGGTGATACAAGCTCTTCGGAGCCGTTGGATTTGTGACCCAACAACTCCTTGGTGGTTCGAATGTTTTTTTGCAGAAAAGCCCCCAAAGAGTTCGGCCACTGCTTACAAGCACAAAGACTGCTCAGATGCCATTGGATCTCAAATCAAATGACCTCGAAGCTCGTATCATCATAGCGTCCAAGCTGCGAGAGCACCTAATGTTTTCTCGCACGGGAGAATATGAGGTGCCCCCGCACCGTAGATTCTATGGTGATACGAGTTCACGGAGATCTAACGGCTCATAGTAGGAGGTTTGAATGTTTTTGCAATATACGCCTGAGAGAGTTTGGGAATTGCGCATAAAGTACAAGTACTATGCATGTGGCATCTGATCACAGATCATACTACCTAGATGCTCGTATCACTGTATCGGCTAATTAAGATATAGGGATCACCTAATATGAGCAACGGGGGGGCGTTGCATCCAAGATGCAGCGGCACACACGAGGCCTGAATGTTTTATTTGCAAAAAAACCTTGGAGAGTTTGGAAATTGCACATAATTACAAAGACTACTCCTAAGCCATTGGATCTCAGTTCCAACGATGTAAAAACTCGTATCACCATAGCATCTAAGCTACGGGGTGGATGTGATATTCTATGCCGCTGTCATTTTTGTTCGTAAACTTGCAAAACACGTGTAAATCGTGTTGTTACTTGTCTAACCGCGCAAAATGTTTGTTCAAAAACACCATCCTACACTGAAATATCAGAACAACACACGGGGGTGATACGTCTCCAACGTATCTATAATTTTTTATTGTTCCATGCTATTATATTATCTGTTTTGCATGTTTAATGAGCTTTAATATGCTCTTTTATATTATTTTTGGGACTAACCTATTAACTGGAGGCCCAATGCCAGTTTCTGTTTTTTTGCCTATTTTAGAGTTTCACAGAAAAGGAATACCAAACGGAGTCCAGACGGAACGAAACCTTCGCGATGATCTTTCTTGGACCGAAAGCAATCCACAAGACTTGGAGTCGAAGTCTGGAACTCCACGAGGCGGCCACGAGGCAGGAGGGCGCGCCCAGGGGGGTAGGCACACCCCCACCCTCGTGGGCCCCTCGTAGCTCCACCGACGTACTTCTTTCGCCTATATCTACTCTTATACCCTAGATCAATCGCGGAGAGCTAAGAAACCACTTTTCCACCGCCGTAACCTTTTGTACCCGTGAGATCCCATCTTGGGTTCTTTTTCGGTGATCTGCCGGAGGGGGAATCGATCACGGTGGGCTTCTACATCAACACCATTGCCTCTCCGATGAACCGTGAGTAGTTTACCACAACCTTCGGGTCCATCGTTATTAGCTAGATGGCTTCTTCTCTCTCTTTGATTCTCAATACAAAGTTCTCCTCGATGTTCTTGGAGATCTATTCGATGTAATACTCTTTTGCGGTGTGTTTGCCGAGATCCGATGAATTGTGGATTTATGAATAAGATTATCTATGAATATTATTTGGTTCTTCTCTAAATTCTTATATGCATGATTTTATATCTTTGTAAATCTCTTTGAATTATCTGTTTAGTTTGGCCTACTAGATTGATCTTTCTTGCAATGGGAGAAGTGCTTAGCTTTGGGTTCAATCTTGCGGTGTCCTTTCCGAGTGACAGTAGGGCAGCAAGGCACGTATTGTATTATTGCCATCGAGGATAAAAAGATTGGGTTTATATCATATTGTTTGAGTTTTATCCCTCTACATCATGTCATCTTGCTTAATGCGTTACTCTGTTCTTATGAACTTAATACTCTAGATGCATACTGGATAGCGGTCGATGTGTGGAGTAATAGTAGTAGATGCAGAATCGTTTTGATCTACTTGACACGGACGTGATGCCTATATTCATGATCATTGCCCTAGATATCTTCATAACTATGCACTTTTCTATCAATTGCTCGGCAGTAATTTGTTCACCCACCGTAATACATGCTATCTTGAGAGAAGCCACTAGTGAAACCTATGGCCCTGGGTCTCTTTCTTATTATATTGCATCTCCTTTATTTACATCACATCTCATTTACTATTTTGCAATCTTTACTTTCAAATCTATACAACAAAAATACCAAAAATATTTACTTTACTATCTTTATTAGATCTCACTTTTGCGAGTGATCGTGAAGGGATTGACAACCCCTTTATCGCATTGGTTGCAAGGTTCTTGGTTGTTTGTGCAGGTACTAGGTGACTTGTGCGTTGTCTCCTACTGGATTGATACCTTGGTTCTCAAAAGTGAGGGAAATACTTATGCTACTTTGTTGCATCACCCTAGCAAGAAGGATTTCTGGCGCCGTTGCCGGGGAGATCTACGCCAAGTCAAGACATACCAAGTACCCATCATAAACTCTTCTCCCTCACATTACATTATTTGCCATTCGCCTCTCATTTTCCTCTCCCTCACTTCTAAAACGATTTTCGAAAAGATTCGCCTTTGCTTCGCCCCTCTTCCGTTCGATCTTGTGTTACCGTGTGCCTTCTTTTTGCTTGCATCTTCACTTGCTAAAAGCTTATGGATCCCCATCCACTTGATAATCTTTTAAAGAATCCAATTATGATGAACCAATTGCTAGGGAGTTGAGTGCACTAGATTATCTTTATGGAGTTTTGCTTGAAATCCGTCAATCTGAAAATTGTGATGAAGTGCTTTATAAAGTGATTCATGATAGATCTTTGAATAAAAAGTATGATTGAAATGATGTTACTATAAATTCTATTAATGTAAATTGTGCTAATAATATGCAAAACCCTAAGCTTGGGGATGCTAATTTTGCTATGTCTACTACTTATCGCAATGATCATTATTGGGGTGATTCTTCTTATGATCCTGAAAATTTATTTAAGCCCCATGATGAATATGATATTGATAATAATGTTTGAAATAATACTGAAAGTGGGTTTGTAAGAGTGTCAACTTTAGATCTCACATATTTGGATAATGTTCAATCTTATGAAGTTTATCATAAAAGTGGGTTCGGAGAGGTCATGACTTTATTTTATGATAAGCCCACTATTTCGGAAGAGTGTCAACTTTGCATGCATGTGGATCATGAAGAGAAAATTTTATGTGATAGTTATATTGTTGAAATTGATTATGATCCTACATGTAATTATTATGAGAGAGGAAAATATGGTTGTAGAAATTTTCATGTTACAAAATTACATCTCGTTATGTTGAGATTGCTATTGTTTCTTTCTTCTTCCTTGCATATGGTAGTTTTTGCTTGTCATAATAATTTATTTGCTTATAAAATCACTATGCATAGGAAGCATGTTAGACTTAAACTTGTTTCTCACATGATGCTCTCTTTGTGTTTCAATTGTTCTCTTTCATGTGAGCATCGATAAAATTATCAATGCCTAGCTAGGGGCGTTAAACGATAGTACTTGTTGGGAGGCAACCCAATTTTATTTTCGTTCTTTGCTTTTTGTTCCTGTTTAGTAATAAATATTCATCTAGCTTCTATTATGATTGTGTTTTTATGTTTAATTATTGTTTGTGCCAAGTAAAGCCTTTAGGATCTTCTTGGGTGATTGTTGTTTGATCTTGCTGATAAAAACAGAAAGTATGTGCTCACGCAAATAATTATCATTTTTTACCAGGGAGCGATAAAATACCAATTCCAACTGCAGTAGATCAATATACTTTTTATCCAGGTCTTCCCAATTTTTCAGAATTTTTGGAGTTACAGAAGTATTCGAAACATCCAGATTGCTACAGACTGTTCTGTTTTTGACAGATTCTGTTTTTCGTGTGTTGTTTGCTTATTTTGATGCATCTATGAGTAATATCGGGGGGTATGAACCATAGAGAAGTTGGAATACAGTAGGTTTCACTCCAATATAAATAAATAATGAGTTCATTACAGTACCTTAAAGTGGTGGTTTATTTTCTTATACTAACGGAGCTCATGATATTATCTGTTGAAGTTTTGTGTTGTGAAGTTTTCAAGTTTTGGGGTAAAGATTTGATGGATTTTGGAATAAGGAGTGGCAAGAGCCTAAGATTGGGGATGCCCAAGGCACCAAAGGTAAAATTCAAGGACAACCAAAAGCCTAAGCTTGGGGATGCCCCGAAAGGCATCCCCTCTTTCGTCTTCGTCTATCGGTAACTTTAGTTGAGGCTATATTTTTATTCACCACATGCTATGTGTTTTGCTTGGAGCGTCTTGTATGATCTGAGTCTTTGATTTTTAGTTTACCACAACCATCCTTGCCGTACCCACCTTTTGGGTGAGACATGCATGAATTGGAATTTATTAGAATACTCTATGTGCTTCACTTATATCTTTTGAGCTAGATAATTTTGCTCCAGTGCTTCACTTATATCTTTTTAGAGCATGATGGTGGTTTTATTTTATAGAAATTATTGATATCTCATGCTTCACTTATATTATTTTGAGAGTCTTTTAGAACAGTATGGTAATTTTCTTTGGCTATAAAACTAGTCCTAATATGATGGGCATCCAATATGGGTATAATAAAAACTTTCATATAAAGTGCGTTGAATACTATGAGAAGTTTGATGCTTGATGATTGTATTGAGACATGAGGGTGGTGATATTAGAGTCATTCTAGTAGATTAATTGTGAATTTGAGAAATACTTGTGTTGAGGTTTGCAAGTCCCGTAGCATGCACATATGGTAACTGCTGTGTAACAAATTTGAAGCACAAGATGTTTCTTTGATTGTCTTCCTTATGAGTGGTGGTCGGGGACGAGCGATGGTCTTTTCCTACCAATCTATCCCCCTATGAGCATGTGCATAGTGCTTGGTTTCGATGACTTGTAGATTTTTGCAATAAGTATGTGAGTTCTTCATGACTAATGTTGAGTCCATGGATTATACGCACTCTCACCCATCCACCATTGCTAGCCTCTCTAGTACCGCACAACTTTCGCCGGTACCATAAACCCACCATTTACCTTCCTCAAAAAAGCCACAATACCTACCTATTATGGCATTTCCATAGCCATTCTGAGATATATTGCCATGCAACTTCCCACCGTTCCGTCTATTATGACACGCTACATCATTGTCATATTGCATTGCATGATCATGTAGTTGACATCGTATTCGTGGCAAAACCACCATTCATAATTTTTTCATACATGTCACTCTTGATCCATTGCACATCCCGGTACACCGCCGGAGGCACTCATATAGAGTCATATTTTGTTCTAAGTATCGAGTTGTAATCCTTGAGTTGTAAATAAATAGAAGTGTGATGATCATCATTATTAGAGCATTGTCCCGTGTGAGGAAGTACAAAAAGAGGCCAAAGAAGCCAAACAAAAAAGAGAGAAAAAGAGAGAAGGGGCAATGCTACTATCCTTTTTCCACACTTGTGCTTCAAAGTAGCACCATGATCTTCATGATAGAGAGTCTCTTATTTTGTCACTTTCATATACTAGTGGGAATTTTCGTTATAGAACTTCGCTTGTATATTCCAATAATGGGCTTCCTCAAAATGCCCTAGGTCTTCGTGAGCAAGCAAGTTGGATGCGCACCCACTTAGTTTCTTTTGTTGAGCTTTCATACATTTATAGCTCTAGTGCATCTATTGCATGGCAATCCCTACTCACTCACATTGATATCTATTGATTGGCATCTCCATAGCCCATTAATACGCCTAGTTAATGTGAGACCATCTTCCTACTTTTTGTCTTCTCCACAACCACCACTCTATTCTACCTATAGTACCATCTCCATGGCTCACGCTCATGTATTGCGTGAAAGTTGAAAAAGTTTTAGAATACTAAAATATGAAACAATTGCTTGGCTTGTCATCGGGGTTGTGCATGATCTGAATATTTTGTGTGACGAAGATAGAGCATAGCCAAACTATATGATTTTGTAGGGATGAACTTTCTTTGTCCATGTTATTTTGAGAATACATGATTACTTTGTTAGTATGCTTGAAGTATTATTATTTTTATGTCAATATTAAATTTTTGTCTTGAATCTTTCGGATCTGAACATTCATGCCACAATAAAGAAAATTACATTGATAATTATGTTAGGTAGCATTCCACATCAAAAAATCTGTTTTTATCATTTACCTACTCGAAGACGAGCAGGAATTAAGCTTGGGGATGCTTGATACGTCTCCAATGTATCTATAATTTTTTATTGTTCCATGCTATTATATTATCTGTCTTGGATGTTTAATGGGCTTTAATATGCTCTTTTATATTATTTTTGGGACTAACCAACTAACCGGAGGCCCGGTGCCAGTTTCTGTTTTCTTGCCTATTTTAGAGTTTCACAGAAAAGGAATACCAAACGGAGTCCAAACGGAATGAAACCTCGGTGGTTTGAATGTCTTTTTTTGCAGAAAAGCCCCCAAATAGTTCGGCCACTACCTACAAGCACAAATACTACTTAGATGCCATTGGATCTCACATCAAACGACCTCAAAGCTCGTATCACCATAGCATCGAAGCTGCGTGAGCACCTGATGTTTTCTCGCACGGGAGAATATGAGGTCCCCCGCATCGTAGATTCTATGGTGATACGAGTTCACAGGAGATCTAACGGCTCAAAGTAGGAGGTTTGGATGTTTTTGCAATATACACCTGAGAGAGTTTGGGAATTGCGCAAAAAGTACAAGTGCTATGCATGTGGCATCTGATCACAGATCATACGACCTAGATGCTCGTATCACTGTATCAGCTAATTAAGCTACGGGGAGCACCTAATATGAGCAACGGGGAACCGTTGGATCCAAGATGCAACAGCACACACGAGGCCTAAATGTTTTATTTGCAAAAAGACCTTGTAGAGTTTGGAAATTGCGCATAATTACAAAGACTACTCCCAAGCCATTGGATCTCAGTTCCAACGATGTAAAAACTCGTATCACCATAGCATCTAAGCTGTGGGGTGGATGTGATATTCTATGCCGCTGTCATTTTTGTTTGTAAACTTGCAAAATACGTGTAATTCGTGTCATTACTTGTCTAACCGCGCAATATGTTTGTTAAAAAAAACCATCCTACATTGAAATATCGGAACAACACACGGGGGTGATACGTCTCCAACGTATCTATAATTTTTGATTGTTCCATGCCATTATATTATATGCTTTGGATGTTTAATGGGCTTTAATATGCTCTTTTATATTATTTTTGGGACTAATCTATTAACCGGAGGCCCGAGTGCCAGTTTCTGTTTTTTTGCCTATTTTAGAGTTTCGCAGAAAAGGAATACCAAACAGAGTCCAGACGGAATGAAACCTCCGCGATGATCTTTCTTGGACTGAAAGCAATCCACAAGACTTGGATTCGAAGTCTGGAACTCCACGAGGCGGCCAGGAGGCAGGAGGGCACGCCCAGCGCGCCCAGGGGGTAGGCGTGCCCCCACCCTCATGGGCCCCTTGTAGCTCCACTGATGTACTTCTTTCGCCTATATATACTCTTATACCCTAGATCGATCGCGGAGAGCCAAGAAATCACTTTTCCACCGCTACTACCTTCTGTACCCGTGAGATCCCATCTTGGGGCCTTTTCCGGCGATCTTCCGGAGGGGGAATCGATCACGGTGGGCTTCTACATCAACACCATTGCCTCTCCGATGAAGCGTGAGTAGTTTACCATAGACCTTCAGGTCCATAGTAATTAGCTAGATGGCTTCTTCTCTCTCTTTGATTCTCAATACAAAGTTCTCCTTGATGTTCTTGGAGATCTATTCGATGTAATACTCTTTTGCGGTGTGTTTGCCAAGATCCGATGAATTGTGGATTTGTGAACAAGATTATCTATGAATATTATTTGGTTCTTCTCTGAATTCTTATATGCGTGATTTGATATCTTTGCAAGTCTCTTTGAATTATCGGTTTAGTTTGGCCTACTAGACTGATCTTTCTTGCAATGGGAGAAGTGCTTAGCTTTGGGCTCAATCTACGGTGTCCTTTCCCAGTGACATTAGGGGCAGCAAGGCACGTATTGTATTGTTGCCATCAAGGATAAAAAGATGGGGTTTATATCATATTGTTTGAGTTTATCCCTCTACATCATGTCATCTTGCTTAATGCGTTAATCTGTTCTTATGAACTTAATACTCTAGATGCATGCTGGATAGCGGGGGATGTGTGGAGTAATAGTAGTAGATGCAGAATCATTTCGATCTACTTGACACGGACGTGATGCCTATATTCATGATCATTGCCTTAGATATCTTCATAACTATGCACTTTTCTATCAATTGCTCGGCAGTAATTTGTTCACCCACCATAATAAATGCTATCTTGAGAGAATCCACTAGTGAAACCTATGGCCCCCGGGTCTCTTTCTTATTATATTGCATCTCTTTTATTTACATCGCATCTTGTTTAATATTTTGCAATCTTTACTTTCCAATCTATACAACAAAAAGACCAAAAATATTTACTTACTATCTTTATTAGATCTCACTTTTGCGAGTGACCGTGAAGGGATTGACAAGCCATGTATCGCGTTGGTTGCAAGGTTCTTGATTGTTTGTGCAGGTACTAGGTGACTTGTGCGGTGTCTCCTGCTGGATTGACACCTTGGTTCTCAAAACTGAGGGAAATACTTACGCTACTTTGCTGCATCACCCTTTCCTCTTCAAGGGAAAAGCAACACATGCTCAAGAGGTAGCAGGGGTCCCACTTATCATTGATCAAATTTGGACCTAAAACTAACAAATCTGAATGACGAGATTCGAACTAGCAACCTGGACTACAAAGCGTAAGTCGATAGCCTGAAACAACACCGGTTGTTGGCTTTGTCCCATAACTTGATTTTATACAGTACTCCCTCCATTCCACAATGTAGTGCCTATAGATTTTTCTGAAAGTCAAACATTGTCAACTTTGACCAAGTTTATAGACAAAACTGTCTACATCTACAATTCCAAACATGTACATTCTGAAAATATAACTCATGATGTATTCAGTGATGTGCATTTGGTATTCTAGATGTACCTACTTTTCTCTATAAATATGGTCAAAGTTTGTAATGTTTGACTTTTGCAAAAATCTATAGGCACTACATTATGGAACGGAGGGAGTACTACATTCAGTAGAGTAGATGGAGTGGCTCGTCAACACGTGCATGGCCATTGACTCACTTACTAGTGGGTCCCAGGTCTGCAGTCTCTCTCTCCTCTCCATCATCTAACCTTTAGACGCACGGGCACACACGCAGAGCGGCTCTACTTTATCGTGGTGTTATTATAACTAACAAAACTTGGAAAATAGAAGAATCGCCTAGAACAAGAGATGTTGTGGCTGATCGAGACGGAGCTAAGCACACCTATACTCTGTGCCACGTTAGCATGATGAAGTTGTGTGGCTAGTGGGGTGTTTTCGACCGAATGGTTGGGTCCCGAGGTCGAACCATAGGTAGTACGTCTGATATAGTATAATTTTACACACACATTCTTCCTCCGTGCCGAGACGTGGCACACCCTACCGCGCGGTTTCGGGGTCCTCCTGGGTGGTTCCACATATATTCTTCCTTGCCGAGACGTGGGATGCCATACCACGCGTTTTCTGGGTCCTCCTTGGTCATAGCACCGATCGAAGCAACCAAATGAGTCGTCAAATCACGAAAGACCACCTTTCCCGCTGAGTACATCAGTGAAGCATGGTGTCTACCTAGTTGGGCCAGTGCGACCGATTAGCTAGGCCGCCGCCACATTTGTTTTTCACCCTTTTTTTATCTCCTTGCCGACAGGTAAATTTAAATATCCATCGCGGTGTTGCTCTGGTCTTTGGGTGCGGTAGGCGCGGCAGGATTTTTAATTTTTTGATTGACAGGAGTAGGCGCGACAGGATTTTTAATTTTTTGATTGATGGGAGCAGGCGCGACAACATTTTTAATTTTTTGATTGATGGGAGCACGCATGGCAGCAATTAGTCACGACGACTCCGCCTGTAAAACCCACTAATCGTTGATGTGAAAAGTCGTCGACTGGTGTTTTCCCATGGTGAAAACCAAAATATTCACCCCGCTCCTTGGCTGGCTCCCTCCGCCTTCCCATAGATTGCATTGCCTTTCAGCCGTTTCACCCCCTTTGCTTCCTCTCCCATTGCTTCTACCTGGTGCCATGGCGGCGCAGCAGATCACAGAGTTTGAGGTGAGGCGCCTGACATAGGAGCTCTAGGCCAAGGATGCGGAGCTCGGGGCCAAGGACGTGGAGCCCCGTGAGGTCAAGGAGGAGAGGAGTGCCATGCTCCTCCATTATGTGCGGGAGTTCATGGAGCTTCAAAAGCGGCAGCCGTCCACCACAAGGATGCTCGAGGCGTCAGCGGCGTTGCTGCAGAAAGCGGGAGATATGATAGGCCGTCAGGGGAGCCGGCTGGAGCGCGAGATGGCCGATCGTGACGAGGTCCAGGATCACCTCAGGCACTTGGTGGACCAAGTTGCCATGCACATGTTGCGGTCGTGCGATGCCTACCATCATGCCAGCGCGGCCATGCCGACCATTGGGCTAAACCCGTTCGACCACCCCATCGACTTCAACGAGATGCGGCTTCCTGACCTGGCCTCCTTCTTCACCTATATCTTCGAGGAGTTGATCTGTCTCCGCGCGATGGTGGGTGTAGAGCTAAACAAGGAGGGGTTGCGGGCTGCCGTCGCTGTTGCCGGGTGAATCCTCTCAGGGCTCCGTCACCGGAATCCATTCGTGCCATTGGACGCCGTCTTTGACGAGCTGGCTCTCGTCGATCGGGAGTGGGCTCTGCAGGTGGTTGCACCCTGCATCACCAACGTCGTGCGCCTCGAGAAGTAGAGGGACTTTGGTGGTGTTTAGGCGTCCTATGCATGGGCATGTCCATGTCTCGGTGCAACATGACTGTTGGATCAAACTTAGACGGTGCAGATCGTTCACTGTAGCACAAAGCGTGTGGGTGTGTTTGGTTGCATTCTCATCTCAATGTAGTTGTTCCCTCTTCATGTATTTGTGTTAACCTACTAGTGTGGACTCATGCACCCTTCATGCACTCTGCCAAACACCCAAAAGTGGGTCGAGAATGGAACATTTGCTCCCATCCCGTGCACCCTTCATACACCCTGCCTAACACCGATTTGTGCTTCATATGGTTCATGTTTCGTGGAGTACTGTAGCACTGTACTCTCCGTGTGTTGTAGGCCTAGTTCTGTTAACATTGATCTCATCGTTCATTCTCGAGCGGACAGTCAAAAAAGTGGTACTATGTTACATTACTGTTCATATAGTTGACATACGCACAACATCATTTGTTGTCATCATATCTTACTACGCTAGCAACAAGATTATGTAGTACTGATGTGTGAACCACTGCACATGCCTAGTAATTTGACGGTTTGGTACCCTTGTTGTAGACATTGTTGGGCCTCCAAGTGCAGAGGTTTGTAGGACAGTAGCAAATTTCCCTCAAGTGGATGACCTAAGGTTTATCAATCCGTAGGAGGCGTAGGATGAAGATGGTCTCTCTCAAGCAACCCTGCAACCAAATAACAAAGAGTCTCTTGTGTCCCCAACACACCCAATACAATGGTAAATTGTATAGGCGCACTAGTTCGACGAAGAGATGGTGATACAAGTGGTATATGGATGGTAGATAAATGTTTTTGTAATCTGAAAATATAAAAACAGCAAAGTAACTAATGATAAAAGTGAGTGTAAACGGTATTGCAATGTGTTGAAACAAGGCCTAGGGTTCATACCTTCGCTAGTGCAAGTTCCCTCAACAATACTAACATAATTGGATCACATAACTATCCCTCAACACGCAACAAAGAGTCACTCCAAAGTCTCTAATATTTTTTTGGGCCTTTTTTATGGCCTTTCTCTTTTTGGGGGTACTTCTCTTTTTTATGGCATTTCCCTTTTTTTATTCCTCACTTGGGACAATGCTCTAATAATGATGATCATCACACTTCTATTTATTTACAACTCAATGATTACAACTTGATACTAGAACAAAGATGATTGTATATGAATGCCTCCGACGGTGTACCGGGATATGCAATGAATCAAGAGTGACATGTATGAAAGAATTATGAACAGTGTCTTTGCCACAAATACTATGTCAACTACATGATCATGCTAAGCAATATGACAATGATGAATGTGTCATGATGAACGGAATGATGGAAAGTTGCATGGCAATATATCTCGGAATTGCTATGGGAATGCCATAATAGGCAGGTATGGTGGCTGTTTTGAGGAAGATATAAGGAGGTTTATGTGTGATAGAGCATATCATATCACGGGGTTTGGATGCACCAGCGAAGTTTGCACCAACTCTCAATGTGAGAAAGGGCAATGCACGGTACCGAAGAGGCTAGCAAGGATGGAAGGGTGAGAGTATGTATAATCCATGGACTCAACATTAGTCATAAAGAACTCACATACTTATTGCAAAAATCTACAAGTCATCAAAAACCTCGGCACTACGCGCATGCTCCTTGGGGGATAGATTGGTAGGAGAAGACCATCGCTCGTCCCCGACCGCCACTCATAAGGAGGACAATCAAATAACACCTCATGTTTCAAATTTGTTACACAACGTTTACCATACGTGCACGCTATGGGACTTGCAAACTTCAACACGACTTTGATATTATTACCTCCATATCTCAAAACAATCATCAAGCATCAAACTTCTCTTAGTATTCAATACTCTATATGAAAGTTTTTACTAATCTTGTATACCTAGCATATTAGGATTTTAAGCAAATTACCATGCTATTTAAGACTCTCAAAATAATCTAAGTAAAGCATGAGAGTTCATATATTTCTTCAAAATAAAACTACCACCATGCTCTAAAAGATATAAGTGAAGCACTAGAGCAACAACAAGCTACTTCGAAAGATATAAGTGAAGATCAATGAGTAGTCGAATAATTATGCAACTATGTGAAGACTCTCGAACACTTAAGAATTTAAGATCTTTTATTCAAACAGCAAGCAAAGCAAAATAAAATGACAATCTAAGAATGACAAACATCATGTGAAGAAGCAAAGACTTAGGATCAACCGAAACTAACCGATAGTTGTTGAAGAAGAAAGGTGGGATGCCAACCGGGGCATCCCCAAGCTTAGACGCTTGAGACTTCTTGAAATATTATCTTGGGGTGCCTTGGGCATCCCTAAGCTTGAGCTTTTGTGTCTCCTTAATTCCTCTCATATCATGGTCTCCCTAAATCTCAAAAGCTTCATCCACACAAAACTCAACAAGGACTCGTGAGATAAGTTAGTATAAACCATTGCAAAAACCTTATCATATTCTACTGTAGCAAATCACTAAAATTATTATTAAACATTGCATACTAAAGCCTCTGCATATTTAATAGTCCTATCCTCAAATAGAATCATTAAAGCAGCAACCATATGCAAACAATGCAAACATAACCGCAATCTGCCTAAACAGGATAGTCTATAAAGAATGCTGCAACATCCATACTTCCCTAGCTCCAAAAATTATGAAAGAAAATTCCCATTGTATTAAATTTATCAGATCTTAATATGAAGAAGGTTTCAACATTTTATCACATTCTGACTTTTCTAGGGAATTATTGCAACAACGGTAAACTTTCTGTTTTCAAACAGCAACATGTGGACTTCTAACATAGGCATAGTAAAGGCTATCAATGCCACTTTTATTGAAATAAAATATGCAAAACATTGTTCTAAATAACAGCAAGCAAATCCTAACAAAATAAATTGACGCTCCAAGCAAAACACATATCATGTGGCGAATAAAAATATAGCTCCAAGTAAAGTTACCGATGAACGAAGACGAAAGAGGGGATGCCTTCCGGGGCATCCCCAAGCTTAGGCTCTTGGCTATACTTGAATATTACCTTGTGGTGCCTTGGGCATCCCAAATCTTAGGCTCTTTCCACTCCTTATTCCATAGTCCATCGAATCCTTACCCAAAACTTGAAAACTTCACAACACAAAACTTAAAGTAGAAAACTCGTGAGCTCCGTTAGTATAATAAAATAAGTCACCACTTCAAGGTACTGTAATGAACTCATTATTTATTTGTATTGGTGTTAAACCTACTGTATTCCAACTTATCTATGGTTCATACCCTCCGATACTAGTCATAGATTCATCAAAATAAGCAAACAACGTATGAAAAACAGAATCTGTCAAAAACAGAACAGTCTGTAGTAATATGGATCAAACGTATACTTGTGTAACTCATAAAATTCAAAAATAAACTGATGTGCCTGAGGAATTTATCTATTAATCATATGCAAAAAGAATTAACTAAATATCACTCTCCAAATAAAAATGGCAGCAATTCTCGTGAGCGCTAAAGTTTCTGTTTTTTACAGCATGATCAACAAGACTTTCCCCAAGTCTTCCCAAAGGTTCTACTTGGCACAAACACTAAATTAAAGCATAAAACCACATCTAGACAGAGGCTAGATGAATTATTTATTACTAAACAGGAACAAAAAGCAAGGAACAAAAATAAAGTTGGGTTGCCTCCCAACAAGCGCTATCGTTTGACGCCCCTAGCTAGGCATGATGATTTCAATGATGCTCACATAAAGGATAAGAATTAAAACATAAAGAGAGCATCATGAAGAATATGACTAGAACATTTAAGTCTAACCCACTTCCTATGCATAGGGATTTTGTGAGCAAACAACTTATGGGAACAATAATCAACTAGCATAGGAAGGCAAAACAAGCATAACTTCAAAATTTTAAGCACATAGAGAGGAAACTTGGTATTATTGCAATTCCTACAAGCATAAGTTCCTCCCTCATAATAATTTTCAGTAGCATCATGAATGAATTCAACAATATAACCAGCACCTAAAGCATTCTTTTCATGATCTACAAGCATAGAAATTTTATTACTCTCCACACAAACAAAATTCTTCTCATGAATAATAGTGGGAGCAAACTCAACAAAAAAATTATCATGTGATTGAAAATTAAGATCAAGATGACAAGTTTCATGGTTATCATTATTCTTTAAAGCATACGTATCATCACAATAATCATCATAGATAGGAGGCATGCTTTCATCATTGTAAATTTGTCATCAAAGCTTGGGGCACAAAAAATATCATCTTCATCAAACATAGCTTCCCCAAGCTTGTGGCTTTGCATATCATTGGCATCATGGATATTCAAGGAATTCATACTAACAACATTTCAGCCATGCTCATCATTCAAATATGTAGTGCCAAACATTTTATAGATTTCTTCTTCTAGCACTTGAGCACAATTATCCTTTCCATCATACTCACGGAAGATATTAAAAAGGTGAAGCGTATGAGACAAACTTAATTCCATTTTTTGTAATTTTCTTTTATAGACTAAACTAGTGATAAAACAAGAAACTAAAAGACTCAATTGCAAGATCTAAAGATATACCTTCAAGCACTCACCTCCCCGGCAACGGCGCCTGAAAAGAGCTTGATGTCTACTACACAACCTTCTTCTTGTAGACGTTGTTGGGCCTCCAAGTGTAGAGGTTTGTAGGACAGTAGCAAATTTCCCTCAAGTGGATGACCTAAGGTTTATCAATCCGTAGGAGGCGTAGGATGAAGATGGTCTCTCTCAAGCAACCCTGCAACCAAATAACAAAGAGTCTCTTGTGTCCCCAACACACCCAATACAATGGTAAATTGTATAGGCGCACTAGTTCGGCGAAGAGATGGTGATACAAGTGGTATATGGATGGTAGATAAATGTTTTTGTAAGCTGAAAATATAAAAACAGTAAGGTAACTAATGATAAAAGTGAGCGTAAATGGTATTGCAATGTGTTGAAACAAGGCCTAGGGTTCATACCTTCGCTAGTGCAAGTTCCCTCAACAATACTAACATAATTGGATCACATAACTATCCCTCAACATGCAACAAAGAGTCACTCCAAAGTCACTAATAGCGGAGAACGAACGAAGAGATTATGGTAGGGTATGAAACCACCTCAAAGTTATTCTTTCCAATCAATCCATTGGGCTATTCCTATAGATGTCACAAACAGCCCTAGAGTTTGTACTAGAATAACACCTTAAGACACAAATCAACCAAAACCCTAATGTCACCTAGATACTCCAATGTCACCTCAAGTATCCGTGGGTATGATTATACGATATGCATCACACAATCTCAGATTCATCTATTCAACCAACACATAGAACCTCAAAGAGTGCCCCAAAGTTTCTAACGGAGAATCACGACGAAAATGTGTGCCAACCCCTATGCATAGGTTCATGGGCGGAACCCGCAAGTTGATCACCAAAACATACATCAAGTGAATCACGTGGTATCCCATTGTCACCACAGATACGCACAGCAAGACATACATCAAGTGTTCTCAAATCTTTAAAGACTCAATCCGATAAGATAACTTCAAAGGGGAAACTCAATCCATTACAAGAGAGTAGAGGGGGGAGAAAACATCATAGGATCCAACTATAATAGCAAAGCTCGCGATACATCAAGATCGTATCACCTCAAGAACATGAGAGAGAGAGAGATCAAACACATAGCTACTGGTACATAACATCAGCCCTGAGGGAGAACTATTCCCTCCTCGTCATGGAGTGCACCGGGATGATGAAGATGGACAACAGAGAAGGATTGCCCCCTCCGGCAGGGTGTCGGAACGGGTCTAGATTGGTTTTCGGTGGCTACGGAGGCTTCTGGCGGCGAAACTCCCGATCTATTGTGCTCACGGATGTTTTTAGGGTATATGGAGATATATAGGCGGAAGAAGTACGTCAGGGGGGCCACGAGGGGCTCACGAGGGTGGAGGGCGCGCCCAGGGGGTGGGCGCACCCCCCTGCCTCGTGACCTCCTCGCAGATCCCCCGACGTGCACTCCAAGTCTTCTAGGTTTCTTTCCTTCCAAAAATGAGTTCCGTGAAGTTTCAGGTCAATTGGACTCCGTTTGATTTTCCTTTTCTTCGAAACCCTAAAACAGGGTAAAAACAGAAACTGGCACTGGGCTCTGGGTTAATAGGTTAGTCCGAAGAATGATATTAAAGTGTATAATAAAGCCCATAAACATTCAAAACAGTAGATAATATAGCATGAAGCAATCAAAAATTATAGATACGTTGGAGACGTATCAATAGGCAACATACGTAGAACATCAATGTTTGTTGTACCCCCCCCCCCCTTTGTTCATATAATGTTTTTATATTACCATAGCCTGTTTAATGGATAACATGTAATATTATTTTTAGTACATTAGTGGGACCGGCTCGTTAGCACGTAGTACTATTCGCCTTCACTTACTGGTGGGTTCCACGTGTTCTGTCTCTCTATCTCTCTCTCCTCCCCTTCTGTGTTTAGACGCATGGGCAAACACAAAGAACTCGCGGGCGATGTTGCCGTTGACCATATCTGGACGCGTTCACAAGTTACGGCAACAGTTTCACGTACTAGTAATACTAGTCAATGTGTACGTGCAATGCACGTTAATTTGGAAGTATATTAAGTGCATGTGGATATTAAGTAGGATATTATTTGCGTGTTATTATGTGATTAGCACTATTTTTGGCATGAAATTAACTTCATGCTAAACATGTTGAGCGCTCGACATTGAAGCAGTCTAGGCCGTTGGATGAGAAGGAATACATGTGGCTTGATGACGTTTTATATTTAAGTTGACACGGCTCTAGCAGAACATTCAATCAATCAAACCATATATTTCATTCAGTCTGACTCCGACTTTACATTCATATGACGATCGATCTAAAATAAACGGAAATGATAAATGTTAGGATTTCAAGCATGGTAATCCGCAAATTTAGATTACGCGGCGGCGGCGGGGAAGTCTTGCGGTGGGAAGCAACTCCTCTACTGTGCTCTGTGTGTCGTCGGGCCATTGATCGACGGCGATGTCGGCGTCTTGCACCGTTGTTGGTGTACTCCTGGACGTTGGCCCTAGCTTCAAGGAAGGCCACAATGTTCTGGACTTTGGTCTCCAGGAGCGAGTCAACTGGCGGGAGGAGGCGACTGGCGTTGGTACAAGGAAGTGATCGACGACGGCATCCATGCCGCTAAGGGGGGCACTGGCACCCGCGCGGGGACATGGGCTGGCAGCGGCGTGGCAGAGACATTCATGTGCACGGGAACCGGCACGGGTGCGCACATCAGTGCATGTGCAGGCGCATGCGCTGGCAGGTGCACGGGCGCGTGAAAGTCGGCAGGGACCTCGTGGAACCCTGTGGCATCAAGCTTGGCGACAATGTGCGGCACCCAGCCCATCAATGCCACGGGGATGGGCGCTGGCACGGTCTGGGCAACGGGAGCCGGAACAGGAGCAGGGACAGGCGTGGCGTCTTCCCGCGAGGCCGGTTCAAGCTTGTCCCAAAGCGCCTTATGTTCTTGAGACTCCGACTGGGTGTCTTCCTCAGGAAACTAGAAGACTAAGGGTAGACCATCGTGATGCGGCATGGCATATGGTTAGGTCAGGCTGGTTGGAGGTAGACGACAAGAGAATCGGAGAGGAAGAAAGAAGATTGTAGCGATACAAGGTAGTGCGGGGTTGATTTTAAATTGCAGCGCCGGTGACATTAAAAATGGGAGCAGTTGGGATGAAGATGGGCGGCGGAGCCTGGTCAAAGGGCTCGCCTCCCGGTGAGTCTGAGAAGTGGTCTGCTAGCACGCCTCCCATCGACTCACATGCTTGCTCAGACGGCACCTGCCGATGAGAAGCGGGACTGGTGGCGGCACGTAAACGCCCACGGTTTTAATAGTGAAAGCATTCGCCTTAACGTGATAGGTCTTTGTTCCAAAATACCTTGGCTCTTCATTTGTGCAACTTCACATAAGCAGCCTGTCTCAAATTGAAGAAAAAAATTACGTAGGAATATTTGTGCCATATCACATGACCATTCTCAGTTTCATGAATTTCTGGTCACTTTTGGATTTTCTGAAATTTAAAATTCAGGATTCGAAACAATATCATAACCTGCATCATGCAATAAATTTTCAAGCGATACATCTTTCTTGTTATATTTCTTAAGAAAGGATTTGGTCAAACATTTTGCTTAGTTAGACTTCAGACAAGTTATATATGCAGAGTAAAAGGATAATACCTCCTACCAGTGCATTGCCTGATATATTAAGTCTAGTACTAGGCACGAACAAACGGGCTCAGTTCTATGCTCATCCTGGTGTAGTACTCCAATTAGTACTAGGCAATGCAGTTGACAGGTGACCTCGGGTAGCGATGACTGAGGGAATTGAACCGTGCTCCGCACGGTAGGTAACGTTGTCTAGTTACTAAAGCATCCCTCCATTTTCATCGGTAATCACTATGGACCGGGGACATGAGGGGAATTTCCTAGGGGTGGAATTCTGGCCGCCAGATATTTCGACTCGGAATGCAGAGGCTCGACTGGTTGGGGTTGGCTAATGTGTGTACCACGCACGCCACCTGTCGGTGTACTAGAATAGGGGTACCCTAGTACCCCGAACTTGTGCACGGGCAGTTGCAGCACCCCGCGGCAAGGCTTGCCGGGCGAACACCAAGATCCTCCGTGGTTCCCTTGGAGCCATTCAAGAACAAAGTATTTAAGCTCAGGAGACAAGGCCCCGGCAAGAGGAGCTTGCCGGGAAAGCCAACCAAGGCACTTCAAGGAACTTGCCGCGATGCGCCACGCGCTCCGGCAAGGCAACAAGGCCCCGGCAAGAGGAGCTTGCCGGGAAGACCAACCAAGGTACCTCGAAGCCCGGTGAGCGACAAGCTTCCAGACCCGACAAGATAGCAGTAGCGGCAAGGCACTTGCCGCGGCAGGCGGTCACTCTATGCCCACGCTCCAGCACATCCACCAACGTGTCGCTCTGGGGGCCTCACCAGGAGCGCGTGGCGGGAGACTGTGCAGCCAGCGGTGCGCAGTGGCATGCGAAGCTGACAAGATCGCCATCGTGGCGAACGGTGGCGCCCCTAACGGTCCTTTCCTGCACTGTTTGGGCGACTCAGACGGGCCTTTAATGCCCTTGCCCCCTGCCGTCAGGGTTAGGTAGGGTGCACTGTACATGTAACTGTACCAACCACCTCACTTTTTACATTTGTACCCTTCTCTACGTTGCCACCTGTCGGTGACCCCTTTAGCGTATAAAAGGAGGCCCATGCACAACGTAGGTGGGGTTGGTGGGTTCGGTCCGACTCATTCGTAACCCAGAAAACACTACGCTCTCTCCCTAGAGCAAGAACACAAGATAATACAACCAGACAAGCAGCAGTAGGAGTGTTATCTCTCCGGAGAGCTCCGAAGCTGGGTAAACTGCTCGTGTGCTTCGCCTCGATCTACTCTTCGTGCGATCTCCGCCCCCCGCCGAACCGAAAGGGGCCCGGTCCACCGGCCCCATAGGTGTTCGTGGATCAGTTTCCCCCGACATCTTTGGCGCGCCAGGTAGGGGGCGTCGAGCGTGAACCTGATCCGGCGTTCACACGAGCTAGATCTTCATTCCCTTCATCAACATGCCACCGAAGAAGAAGACTTCGGCGGTAGCCGCTCCGTCCACGTCGCTTCCGCCACCGTTGGAGCAAACGGGTGGTGGAATGGACGCCGGCGAAGGATGGACGTCGACGAGGAAGCTCATGATGCTGCCAAGTCCAAGAACAAGGCTGCACAAACCTCGGCGACGGTACATGTTCCACGCCACTCTCAGGAGGCGCAAGACCAACAGCGTCATGGCACTTGCAGTGCCATACGCATGATAGGCCAAGACCAAGCTGGTGGATCTTGGGGCGCTCAAGACCAGCATGCACGCCAGCGTGCTGGCACGAGCGGGGCACGGTCGCCTGGACGGGATACTGCTCCTTCTAACATAGTTAGAAGTTCGAGCACGTCCCGCTCCTCGTGCCGTCCGCCACTGCCACCCACCACTCCAGCAGAAGCTTTGGCGCGAGCTCAACTTCTCCTAGATTACCCTCCGACGTCGGACAAGATCGACGAATGGAGGGCCACCATTCAGAGTCTCATCGGCTACGCCAATGGTGACACTCCACGGTGGCCGAGCGCGTCGCCGCCGCGGCAGGGTTGCCGGGTGCGAGCCGGTGGCGACGAAACGGGTGGAGGTGCAACTACCATGCAATCACCACCCCGGAGGCCAAGATCGCCGACTCGCCGTATCCACCTCGACAGCGACTCCACTGCATCATCGGATCCACGAGCTCGTCGCGATCAGCGCCAAGTTCTTCATGATCGACAACAAGAAGACGCTCGAACTCGCATCGAGCGCCGAAGAGAAGCGCGACGTCAATCCGACAAGCGCGCTGGGCCCTCTGTTGACATGCATGCGCCAGGGGAACCAGGCAATCTGCCGTATGCGGTAGGTTGCCCTGCGTTCACTCGTGAGCTGCGGCAAGTCCAGTGGCCCAGCACGAAGAACTTCAAGCCAGACGTACCGGAGAAGTACGACGGCAAGACGCATCCGTCAGAGTTCCTCAGCATCTACACCATCGCGGTGCAGGCTGCCGGGGGATGGGATGACAAGATCCTTGCCAACTACTTCCCGCTGGTGCTCAAGCCCAACGTCAGGTCCTGGCTCATGCACTTGCCGGACGACTCCATATCCTCTTGGGCTGATCTGTGCCATCAGTTTGTCGGCGCCTTCA
This sequence comes from Triticum aestivum, assembly GCF_018294505.1. Classification (NCBI taxonomy): domain Eukaryota; kingdom Viridiplantae; phylum Streptophyta; class Magnoliopsida; order Poales; family Poaceae; genus Triticum; species Triticum aestivum. Next base: position 493,759,433 of record NC_057803.1, on the reverse strand, counting down.
CAGGCGGACACAAGCCTCATGGCCAGGAGAGTGATCTTCATTTGCTCGCCCAGAAGGAAGGAGAGCCCTTGCGCAAGTACATTCAGAGATTCAGCAGTGTGCAGCACAACATCCCAGACGTCCACCCTGCCGCGGTGATCAGCGCGTTCCATCAGAACATGCGAAACCGCAGGATGCGGGAGGAAATGGCAATGTGTAAGATCAGGGACGTCAGTGAGTTATATGCACTGGCCGACAAGTGTGCATGTGGTAAGGAAGGGACGAGACTCCCCGGAGAGAATGTAGGAGCGGGAGGATCTGACAGTGAAGATGCTGCCCCGGCAAGGAAAAACCGGCGGCGGAACAACAGAAGGAGGAAAGGCAAAGAGGTGCTAGTTGTTGAGCAGTCCGGCAACGGTTGTGGCACCAAGGAAACCAAAGCTGGTGACTCCGGCAAGGAGGTTGCCGCGGAGGTGGCGGTCGCCGACAAGCAGGACGGCACCAACAAGCAGTATTGCAAGATCCATCGCACCAAGGGCCATGATCTCCAGAACTGCAAGAAAGTCGAGCAGCTTGTTGAGCAACAGAAAGCTGAATACGAGCGGCGCGACAAGGAGAAGGCCCAGGAAGGTGCTGGGGGATCCGGCAAGAAACGTCCCGGTCGAGGAGGATGCCGCAGCAAGGCCAAGCAGCGGCAAGGAGACAGACCTCCTCGCGGCCGCGACAAGGATGAAGATGACGACAACGATGAAGACATGGATGATGAGGAGACTGATGAGCAGGAGTTCCAGAAAGCCACAGAGGTCCTGTGCGTTGACGGTGGTGCTTCTCTACACACCTCGCACCGCCAGCTCAAGCAGTGGGTGCGGGAAGTTAATGCAGCAGAACCACTCGTCAAGTCACGCAAGCCTCTGAAATGGTCCAGCACGCCTATCATCTTTGATATTGAGGACCACCCTGACCGCATAACCGCGGTCGGGTGCTTGCCGATGTTGGTTTCACCAACAATCCGCAACCTCAAGGTCACTAAGATGCTAGTTGACGGCGGGGATGGCTTGAACCTGATCTCCTCCGCGGTGCTCCAGAAACTCCAGATCCCTGACAGCGAGCTCGAAGAGACCGGTACATTTCAAGGAATCAACCCGGGAAGAAGCAAGCCGAAGGGAAAGTTCACGTTGCCGGTAACATTTGGCAGCGAGCTGAACTTCAGGACTGAGAGGGTCACATTTGATGTTGCTGACTTTCCATTACCTTACAATGGAATCCTTGGCCGTCCGGCACTCGCCAAGTTCATGGCAGCCTCTCACTATGCATACAACGTACTGAAAATGCCAGGCCCGATAAGTGTCATTTCTGTCCTTGGCGACAAGAAGGATGCTCTTATCTGTGCCGACAAGATCTACCGGGAAGCAGCAGCCGCAGCAGAACGCAAGACACTTGCCGCTGAAGCTCCCGGGGGGAAGAAGAAGATCAAGTCCGGCAAGAACTCTGATGCCCACTCCGGCAAGCGCACCTCCTCGGAGTGCTGCGCTACCGTCGAGGACGCACCATCGAGCTCCACCGGCAAGTGTAAGAAGGCAATGACAGCTCCACCTGAGACCAAGAAGGTGTCCGCCAAGGAGGACGACGCTGGTGGTACCTTCACCATCAGCGCCACTCTTGACCCCAAATAGGAAAGCGCGCTCGTTGCTTTCCTGCGGGCGAATATCGACGTGTTTGCGTGGCAACCGTCTGATATCCCCGGTGTTCCCAGGAAAGTAATTGAGCACCACCTTGTCGTCTATCCTCATGCACAGCCCGTCAAGCAGAGAGTCAGGAAGCAGGCAGTGGAGCGCCAAGAATTCATCGCAGAAGAAATCAAGAAGTTGGAAGCAGCAGGCCTTGTCAGAGGAGTGCTCCATCCCACGTGGTTGGCCAATCCTGTTGTCGTGCGCAAGGCTAACAGGAAATGGAGACTTTGTATTGACTTCACTGATGTTAATAAAGCTTGTCCCAAAGACCCATTTCCCTTGCCGCGCATTGACCAGATTGTTGACTCCACAGCCGGATGTGATTTGCTTTCATTTCTTGATGCATACTCAGGATACCATTAGATCTTCATGGCAGAAGAGGATGAAGAGAAAACCGCATTTATCACCCCGTGTGGCACATACTGCTTCGTACGGATGCCTTTTGGTTTGAAGAATACTGGTTCAACATTTGCAAGGGTAGTCCACCACGCTTTTGAGCCGCAGATGCACAGAAATGTGGAAGCCTACATGGATGACATAGTGGTCAAGAGCAAGAACAGGGCGACCCTGATTCAAGATTTAGACGAGACATTTGCAAATCTGCGCAAGATCAACCTCAAGCTTAACCCCGAGAAGTGCGTGTTTGGAGTTCCTTCCGGCAAGCTTCTCGGGTTCTTCGTGTCTCAGCGCGGAATTGAAGCCAATCCCGACAAGATCAAGGCCATTGAGCAGATCGAAGCACCAAAGCGCGTCAAGGATGTACGAAGGCTTGCCGGCTGCGTGGCTGCTCTCAGCAGGTTTATCTCTAGATCTGCTGAGCGCGCCCTGCCATTTTTCAAAATTTTGAAAAAGGCAGGTCCAATGAAATGGACTCCGGAGGTGGAGGCTGCGCTGCAGGACTTGAAGAGATACATGTCCTCCACTCCAACACTTGTCGCACCTAAGCCGCAAGAGAAGTTGCTGCTGTATATAGCGGCAACCAATCAAGTGGTTAGTGCTGCGTTAGTGGCGGAGAGGGAGGCAGATGATGAGCCAGCAACCACAACAGATACATCCAGCGACAAGCAGGGGGCTTCGCCGACAAGCTCTGGTCCCGACAAAGATGGATCTGCGCAGGAGCATGATAAGATGCAGAAGAGAATGGTGCAACGTCCAGTTTACTTTGTCAGTTACCTTCTACAGGGGGCTAGATCAAGGTACTCTGGTGTGCAGAAGTTGCTTTTCGGCCTCCTCATGGCCTCGAGAAAGCTGCGCCATTACTTCCAAGCACATGAGATCACAGTCGTCACTCGCTTTCCGCTGAAGAGGATACTGCAAAATCCAGAAGCGACAGGCAGGATTGTCGAGTGGGCGCTGGAACTGTCAAGCTTTGGCCTCAAGTTTGAGAGCACTTCAACTATCCAAAGCAGGGCATTGGCAGAGTTCATAGCAGAATGGACGCCAACACCAGATGAAGAAATTCCAGAGACGAGCATCCCCGTCAAAGAGGCAGGCAAAGAGTGGCTGATGTACTTTGATGGTGCCTTCTCGCTGCAAGGCGCCGGTGCGGGCGTGCTGCTTGTCGCACCCACCGGAGAGCACCTCAAGTACGTAGTCCAGATGCACTTTCCCAAGGAGCAAGCAACCAACAATACCGCAGAGTATGAAGGATTGCTTGCCGGTCTCAGAATTGCAGCAGACCTTGGGATCAAGAAGCTCATTGTCAGGGGTGACTCACAGCTTGTCATCCGCCAAGTGAACAAGAACTACCAGAGTCCATTGATGGAAGCATATGTTGATGAAGTGAGGAAGCTAGAAGAGCACTTTGACGGCCTACAGATGGAGCATATCCCAAGAGCTCAGAATGACATTGCTGATGGCCTGTCAAAGTGCGCCGCACTAAAGTTACCTGTGGAACCAGGGATCTTTGTGCTCAAGTTGACTCAACCATCCGTAACACCATCAACTGGGCAAAGCAAGAAGAGGAAGTTGGTTTCTGGTGACTACTTTCCGACAGAGCTCCCCGAAGCCGCTGCCAAGAAAGTCCCCAAGATCAACACCAAGGATGCTGAGGGGCAGTCTGCTCCGGCAAGCCTTATGGTTTGTTCCGTTGAAGCAGACGCTCCCGACAAGTTTTTCTCCGGCAAGCTTGCCGGGGAACATCAAGCTCCGGCAGGGCCGCAAGTCCTTGCCGTAGAAGCGGATGTTCCCGCAGCAGCAGATGTGCCTTTAGTCCTTGTTGTCGAGCCACAAGCTCCAGCATGGGCACAGCAGATTGTCCATTTCCTTCAGACAGGAGAACTTCCCGAAGAGCAAGAAGAAGCGGAAAAAGTAGCCCGACAGTCAAGTATGTACCAGTTTGTCGATAGCATACTGTACAGAAGAAGACTCAACAGTGTGAAATTGAAGTGTATTTGCCGGGAAGATGGACAAAAGTTGTTGGCAGAGATACATGGAGGCATATGTGGCCACCACATTGGTGCAAGAGCACTTGCCGGCAAAGCTTTCCGGCACGGTTTCTTTTGGCCGACAGCCCTCCAGGATGCAACTGCACAAGTAACCAAGTGTGAAGCGTGCCAGTCCCACTCCAAATAGATACACCAGCCAGCTCAAGCTCTCCAGACGATCCCTTTATCCTGGCCATTTTCGGTCTGGGGGCTCGATATCCTCGGCCCTTTCCCCCGAGCTGTCGGGGGCTTTGAGTACTTGTACGTCGCAATCGACAAGTTCACAAAGTGGCCGGAAGTGCAGCCAGTGAGGAAGGTGACAACACAGTCAGCAGTCAAGTTCTTCAGGTCAATTGTTTGCCGTTTCGGGATCCCTAACAGGATCATCACCGACAACGGCACGCAATTCACGAGCCGCACCTTCATGCAGTATGTCCAAGACCTTGGCGCCAAGGTCTGCTTCGCTTCTGTTGCTCATCCGAGAAGCAACGGTCAAGCAGAGAGGGCTAATGCTGAAGTGCTGCGCGGGCTCAAGACCAAAACTTTCGACAGGCTGCGCAAGTGCGGAAGAAACTGGATCGAGGAGCTGCCGGTGGTTCTTTGGTCGATCAGAACGACGCCAAATCGAGCCACTAGCCAGACACCTTTCGCTCTAGTCTATGGAGCAGAGGCAGTTCTCCCCACGGAACTCGTATACGGATCGCCTCGAGTGCTCGCTTATGATGAGCTTGAGCAAGAACAGCTGCGACAAGACGACGCGCTGCTCCTTGAGGAAGATCGTCTTCAGGCTGCTGTACGAGCTTCTCGATACCAGCAAGCTTTGCGCCGCTACCATAGCCGCAAAGTTAAGGCCAGAAGCTTCGAGCAAGGCGACCTTGTTCTTTGGCGCATTCAGTCCGCCAAGAACTCCAACAAGTTGACGCCGAAGTGGGAAGGCCCTTATCGGGTGAGACGAGTCACAAGGCCCGGCGCTGTCCGCCTTGAGACTGAAGATGGCATTTCGGTGAGCAACTCCTGGAACATAGAACATCTTCGTAAGTTTTTCCCTTGTACAAGTCTTGCCGCTGTTGCATGTAATCCTTTGTACAAAGCCGGGCGCAGATCCCGTGCATAAATAGAACCCCATGTGCTCCGCACAACTTGTCCATTTCATGCATTAGTTTCTTTCCTGCATGTGTTATCTGACACTTTGTGCAGCACCTACATCCGGTAAGCAGTAACGAGCCGAAGGGCTCCATATTATTATTTTCTCTTCTTTCTTCTTTTTCAACAAAGGAAAAGAGGGTTCCCTCGCACACATGTTTGCCGGGGGGGAAGGAGAAGATTGTGGTATGGACCAGGCGTCGTTCGAGCAAAGTTCTGCCTTGCCAGGAAGCAAACGACAGAAAAGCTAAGTTGCCAAAGTTTGAGCAATCAATTTTTTAATTTTTTTGAGTTATCTTCCTCGAACGACCCTGCTTTGTATGGAAAACCTGTGCGCGGAGGAACCAACTCGTGGCTAGTTGCGCCCTTACTTTGTTTCGAGTCCGCTCAACAACTTAAGTGTGTTGCATCTAGTCGCGACAAGGTTTCTTGTCGAAAGCAGCGCCGCCAGCAGGCTGCTGAAGTTCCGCACTCGGCACTCGCGGCTCGGGCGCCTGCGCCGACAAGTTCCCTAGAAGCGTAGGGTAAAAGCATACAAAGGAAGGAATCTAGTAGAGGAAATAACATAGCAATTGATAACGGAAATTAAGTTATATTACAAGATAACTTGTCGCAGCTCTAACAGAATGTTTTTATAACATGATTAGCAGCGACAAGGGATAAGAAGAAATGGGTGGCCTAATCTACGCGTCCGCCCTCAACCCTCTTGATCTCGCTCACCTTGTCCACAATGGGTGCGACAAGGGCCTTGAGTGCGTCCCGATCAGCGTCTGGAGGCAAGGACCTGAGGACGTTGGTGAAGCTGAGGCCTGGATTGCGGAAGACCACCTTCATCAGCACCTTCTGGAGAACCCCGGCGCAGATTTTGCGCGACTCGTCGGCCAGCTGCTTTGGGATCCTTTCCCGGAGCCGCTGGAGTGCTGTCGCCACGCCCTTGAAGAACAGGCTGAGCTTGGCGCTGGGTTGGAGATTCTCGTCGGAGGGATACCCAAAGTCCTCCATCCCCAGCTGCGCCAGCTCCTCGTTGATGACTGCGGCAATATTCACCAGACCCTCGGTCCAGTGCTCCACAGTGTCTCTGAACAAGTTCTGGGTAACTGCGATGCTCTCCAGTAGCGCCTTGTCAGCTTTGACCTTCTCCGACAAGGTTTTCTCCCGCTCCTTGGCGGCCTCCAGCATCTGCGTCGGCGTGGCCAGCTTCAGCTCCAGGTCTGCATTGGAATCCTTGGCGGCGCTGAGCTCCTTGCCCCTCTCAGCGAGAAGACCTTGCAGCTCACTATGGGCGGCAGCATCCTTCTCACGCTCATGCTTGAGTGCGGCAAGCTCCTCGCCGCTCTTCCCAATGTTGGCCTCCAGCTGCGCCACTTTCTCCTCCAGCTCTTTCTTGGCGGCCTCTGCGATTGCGGCATCATCCTTTGCCTCCTTGAGCGCCCCGCCAAGTTCTTGCTCGCGCTCGGCGAGCTCCTCCTCGTAGCTATCGAGGTTGGCCTTCCGCTGCACCAATTCTCCTTCTCACGCGGGCTGCTTCTCGGTGGCCAGCCTTTGCTCCTCCTCAGCTTCGTCCTTCTCGAGAAGGAAGGCCATGCGCTCCTCGTCGAGTCGCTCCCGCTCCTATGCTAGAGCCCGGAGAGCTTCTTGATTGTGGCCCCGGAGCTCCTCCGCGCGCTTCTCCATGTCAACTCCCGCCTTCGCGACAAGCGCTTCCCGAGAAGCCAGCTTGGCTTGCCGGGCACGGTAGAGTGACAGCAGCTTCCGCAGCAGCTGCTCCTCCTCAGGCTCGCCACTACTGCTGCTGGGCGCGTCGACCAACGACAGGCCAGCAGAGGCGAGCACCTCCGCGTCAAAAGTTTCCCCCTCGACCGGCGCCCTGGAGCTCGACGCCCAGGGTAGCTTGATGAAGATGTCGTCGCCGGCCTTCAAGTAGGCGCCGGGCTAGGGCTCCTCGGAGCCCGGCTCCGCAGCAGCGGCAGAGGGATCGGCGGTCGGCGCAGTGCCTGGCGCTCCTGCGGCCTCAGGGTCGTCAGTGCGATCGCCCGACCCCTCGCCGCCCTCTGCGGCGGCAGCCTTGGCGGCCTCCTCGTCGGGGGCCTCATCAGCACCGGTCCCTTCCTCGCCGGCGCCCTCTGTCTCCATTGGCTCAGCAGCAGATGGGTCTGAAGAACGACAAAGGGAGAAAAATCAATCAAAAATCCAAGAGAAGAAAATCAGAAGAAGAAGAACCCAAGGGAAAGTTTTTGGACAAGTGAATTACCTATGCCAAGATCTGCAGTTGCGGTCTCGGCCGCCGCAGGATCGACGGTGCTGCCCCTTGCCGGAGAGTTCTCCCTTGCCGGAGAGTGCTCCCTTACCGGGAACCCCTCCCTTGGCGGCGTAGTCGAAGCAGATGGCACTTCAGGACCAGCTTCCGGGTGCTCCTGATGTGGCTGCTCTGCTCCTACACAAATCAACAAGAAAGATATCAACAAAGGAAAAAGCACTCATGCGCGCCCGACAGCAGAAAGCTAACTATGAACTTACGCTGGGGGCTGCTTTGAGGAGTGATTGTCGGGTCTGTCAAGGTGGTCTCGGACCCACCCCCTGCTGACACGGTGGGGTCATCTTCAATGACGATCACCGCGGCCTTGGCCCTCTTCGCCGCTCTCTGGGCCAGCGTCCTGAAAAGAAAGGAGTCCGGATTGAAGCAAGTCAGATACAAGATAAAAACAGCAAAATTGAAGAACTACAAGAGCACCAAATAAGCTTACTCTTCTTCCTCCTTGTCGGAGATGAGCGCGGAAAGATCGAAGTCCGGCTCCCCTCTGGTGCGGCGAGGCGGAGGAGTAGGATCCCTTGCTCGCTTGGCGGGGGCGGTGGCGGTGGCCCGGGAAGATCCCGCTCCAGTTGCCGCTGCTGTGTGAGGCGCACCCGTGGCAACATTACTTGCCGCGGTAGAGCGTGTCGCATGGCTTGGTGGATGTTGACCCGGCTGCCGCCCCGCTGCGTCCCCGGTCCTGCAAAAGCGCCTTATTGGTGGGGCCGGGGGCTCCGCCTGCGGCAAGCTTTCTGAAGGCTCGGGCTCTTCCTCGCCGGCCTCGCTCGGCTCAGCTTCAGAGCCGGCAGGCTCTTCCTCGCCAATGAACTCCGCGCGCTCGCCAAGTTTTGCCGCCTCTGCAGCCTCCACCTCCTCCACAGTGAACCCGAACACGCCCGCGGCAGCTGCGGCCGCAACCTCTTCCGCCCTAGTGGCGATGCGCTGCAGCTCCTCGTCGGTGGTGTCACGGGTGAGGATCTTTTGCTCATCAGCGTGGACCGGCACTTCTTCCAAGTTGTCGAAGAACGCTTGCACGACGTCATCCGCAGGCTCTTGCCAAGTTGGAACGATTCCGTGTGAATCGCACAACGACATCATGGCGCGGATCCGGTCAAGCGAAGAATTATTGCACAAAGGAACTACGCCCCTCGGCAGCGTGAATGGGTGCTGGGGGCCGCGTTTGAACAACTCCAAAAGCATTGCATCCATCTCCAAGACGGTGAAGTTGTAATTGAGGCCCGGCCGCAGCCTCATGATGTCCGCCGAGTTCTTGAATTCCCAGGCGGGCCTCCCCCTCTCCTGCAGGGGGCGATGCAGCGGCGGAGGAAATCTGCGCCTACAGCGCCTACAGTGAGCCCGGCAAGCCTGAGGCGAAGGATCCTAGTAATAGCGATCTTCAGCCTCTCGTCTTCTGGGGCCATGTTGCTCCAGTCATTTCCGTGCACTATTGGAACTTGGCGCACGGCGGTGAAGGGCTGCGGATTCTCCTCGACGATCCAGCACCACTCCGCTCTCCACTCATCCCACTTGCTGCGGAGCTCATCCTCCAAGTACGCCTCCTTCTTGCCGACTCTCGAGATCCAGGCGATCCCTCCGGCAAGCGGCTCTCCTCTCTCTACCCGAGGTATGAAGAAGTGGCGGAAAAGGGCAACACTAGGGTGGACTCCGACAAAGTTTTCGCACAAATGTGCGAAAACTGCCATGGTCAGAATGGCGTTGGGGGTGAAGTCAAGGAGGCGGAAGCCGTATGTGTTCATGATATCGCAGAAGAACTCCGAGAAGGGCGGGCAGAGCCCGCAATAGAAGAATAGCGCGAAGAATGGGTACCCGTTTGGAGCCAGCTCCGAAGCAGCGGCCGGGAGTACCCTCGTGCGCGGATGCGCACGCGTCTCCATCGCCCAAAAGAGGTCGAAGTACTCCCTCAGCTCCTGCACGCCGAGCTGGGGGGAGAAGATCGCCCGCTCCTTCCGCAGCGCCGCGAGCCGCTGCGCCTCGGCCGACTTCACGCCCTTTCCCTTGTCGGCTTTCGGAGCCATGGCGGAGGTGGTGGGGGAGGTCGATGGTGTTGGTGATGCTGGTGGCAATGGGGGGCGGAGTGCTGCTCTCTCAGCTTCGAGAAGAAAGGGGGGAGCGGCGGAGGTTCGTGAAGATGGAGTAGTAGCAACCAGCGAGGTGGAACGAACTGCCCCTGTTTCCTCTGCTTATAAAGAGGGACAGGGCGGACGTTTCGCCCTTCCGAATAAAGAACCACCCACGATCTCTCCCACGATGTCGCATTCAACGCGTGCCGTTAGGGGAGAGCGCGGTGGATACGGAGCGAGATTCGGCGTGGCCCAGCACGCGTGTGCCCGTGCCCTGTCTTGGGCCTGGCCCAACAGCGCTCGGCACCGTGTCTGGCCCAGGCCTGGGGGCTCCTATCGGTGTACTAGAATAGGGGTACCCTAGTACCCCGAACTTGTGCACGGGCAGTTGCAGCACCCCGCGGCAAGGCTTGCCGGGCGAACACCAAGATCCTCCGTGGTTCCCTTGGAGCCATTCAAGAACAAAGTATTTAAGCTCAGGAGACAAGGCCCCGGCAAGAGGAGCTTGCCGGGAAAGCCAACCAAGGCACTTCAAGGAACTTGTCGCGACGCGCCACGCGCTCCGGCAAGGCAACAAGGCCCCGGCAAGAGGAGCTTGCCGGGAAGACCAACCAAGGTACCTCAAAGCCCGGTGAGCGACAAGCTTCCGGACCCGACAAGATCGCTCACCGGGCCTCGAGGTACCTTGGTTGGTCTTCTCGGCAAGCTCCTCTTGCCGGGGCCTTGTTGCCTTGCCGGAGTGCGTGGCGCGTCGCGGCAATTTCCTTGGAGTGTCTTGGTTGGCCTTCCCGGCAAGCTCTTCTTGCCGGGGCCTTGTCTCCTGAGCTTAAATACTTTGTTCTTGAATGGCTCCAAGGGAACCACGGAGGGTCTTGGCGTTCGCCCGGCAAGCCTTGCCGCGGGGTGCTGCAACTGCCCGTGCACAAGTTCGGGGTACTAGGGTACCCCTGTTCTAGTACACCGACGCCACTAGAAGGACATGAGCGCGATTTTTTTTAGGATCAACACGAGCCCATTTTTTTAGAATCAACACAACCCAAGGTCTGGCTGGTACACCGTTGGGTCCTACCATTCAAGTATACGAAATGAATCTTTTAAATTGCCGAACGAATCTATGTGTATTACAATGCCCGTATTTTCCTTGCAAATAGTAATCTCAATGTGGTAATTGATTTATGACGAGTTCTTGAATTAGAGTGAGTTTGTGATATAGTGATCTCAACACGGATTTCACATTTCATGCTATCCCTAGTAAGTTTTTCATTGCAAATTCAAATTTAAAAAATGAACGGTATCGTGGTGAGAAAACTTTGTATGTATCAAGCATATGACCACACACACACACACGAACACAACAACAATCCAATAAGTATAGTGCATCTATTTTTCCAAACCATGCATGTATGACACGAATTCAAAAATACTCCTTCTGTTCCTAAATATTAGTCTTTTAGAGATTTCAACAAGTGACTACATACGGAGCAAAATGAGTGAATCTACACTCTAAAATATGTCTATATACATCTGTGTGTGGTAGTCCATTTGAAATCTCTAAGAAGACTAATATTTAGGAACGAAGGGAGTAAAATTTAAGACATGCATGGTCCTCAATTCAATATTTAAAATGAACAGGAAACTGAAACATGAATATTAAGTCTAGTGCTACAGTACATGCAAATGTTGTGTTTAGGTGGAGCTATGTAGATTGTCGGGGGTTAACCCCTCGACCTTAGATAAAATTGGGAAGCTGTGTTTAGGATTGTTTAGATTATATTTGTCCCCACCCTCCCAAACACCGATTGGTTCTGCACCCCCCCTCCCCGGGAGAATATCATGTGCCCCACACCTTAGATGCTATATACTGATACGAGTTCCTTGGAGCTTGTAGATCTGAGATATAGCAGCTCACGGGATGTCTTCATATTTTTACAGGAAACCTTGATGAGTTTAAGAATTGCACACAATTTGTACAAAAACTACTCGGATGCCCTTGGATCCCATATCCAACGACCTCAAAGCTCATATCACCGTAGCATCTAAGATGAAGGAGGACATCATATTCTCCTGTATGTAAGAATATCATGTGCTACCACACCTTAGATGCTTTGGTGATACAAGCTCTTCGGAGCCGTTGGATTTGTGACCCAACAACTCCTTGGTGGTTCGAATATTTTTTTGCAGAAAAGCCCCCAAAGAGTTCGGCCACTGCTTACAAGCACAAAGACTGCTCAGATGCCATTGGATCTCAAATCAAATGACCTCGAAGCTCGTATCATCATAGCGTCCAGGCTGCGAGAGCACCTAATGTTTTCTCGCACGGGAGAATATGAGGTGCCCCCGCACCGTAGATTCTATGGTGATACGAGTTCACAGAGATCTAACGGCTCATAGTAGGAGGTTTGAATGTTTTTGCAATATACGCCTGAGAGAGTTTGGGAATTGCGCATAAAGTACAAGTACTATGCATGTGGCATCTGATCACAGATCATACTACCTAGATGCTCGTATCACTATATCGGCTAATTAAGATATAGGGATCACCTAATATGAGCAACGGGGGGGCGTTGCATCCAAGATGCAGCGGCACACACGAGGCCTGAATGTTTTATTTGCAAAAAAACCTTGGAGAGTTTGGAAATTGCGCATAATTACAAAGACTACTCCTAAGCCATTGGATCTCAGTTCCAACAATGTAAAAACTCGTATCACCATAGCATCTAAGCTACGGGGTGGATGTGATATTCTATGCCGCTGTCATTTTTGTTCGTAAACTTGCAAAACACGTGTAAATCGTGTTGTTACTTGTCTAACCGCGCAAAATGTTTGTTCAAAAACACCATCCTACACTGAAATATCAGAACAACACACGGGGGTGATACGTCTCCAACGTATCTATAGTTTTTGATTGTTCCGTGCTATTATATTATCTGTTTTGGATGTTTAATGAGCTTTAATATGCTCTTTTATATTATTTTTGGGACTAACCTATTAACCGGAGGCCCAATGCCAGTTTCTGTTTTTTTGCCTATTTTAGAGTTTCGCAGAAAAGGAATACCAAACGGAGTCCAGACGGAACGAAACCTTCGCAATGATCTTTCTTGGACCGAAAGCAATCCACAAGACTTGGAGTCGAAGTCTGGAACTCCACGAGGCGGCCACGAGGCAGGAGGGCGCGCCCAGGGGGGTAGGCGCACCCCCACCCTCGTGGGCCCCTCGTAGCTCCACCGACATACTTCTTTCTCCTATATCTACTCTTATACCCTAGATCAATCGCGGAGAGCTAAGAAACCACTTTTCCACCGCCGTAACCTTCTGTAACCGTGAGATCCCATCTTGGGGCCTTTTTCGGTGATCTGCCGGAGGGGGAATCAATCACGATGGGCTTCTACATCAACACCATTGCCTCTCCGATGAAGTGTGAGTAGTTTACCACAACCTTCGGGTCCATCGTTATTAGCTAGATGGCTTCTTCTCTCTCTTTGATTCTCAATACAAAGTTCTCCTCGATGTTCTTGGAGATCTATTCGATGTAATACTCTTTTGCGGTGTATTTGCCGAGATCCGATGAATTGTGGATTTATGAACAAGATTATCTATGAATATTATTTGGTTCTTCTCTAAATTCTTATATGCATGATTTTATATCTTTGTAAATCTCTTTGAATTATCTGTTTAGTTTGGCCTACTAGATTGATCTTTCTTGCAATGGGAGAAGTGCTTAGCTTTGGGTTCAATCTTGCGGTGTCCTTTCCCAGTGACAGTAGGGCAGCAAGGCACGTATTGTATTATTGCCATCGAGGATAAAAAGATGGGGTTTATATCATATTGTTTGAGTTTTATCCCTCTACATCATGTCATCTTGCTTAATGCGTTACTCTGTTCTTATGAACTTAATACTCTAGATGCATACTGGATAGCGGTCGATGTGTGGAGTAATAGTAGTAGATGCAGAATCGTTTTGATCTACTTGACACGGACGTGATGCCTATATTCATGATCATTGCCCTAGATATCTTCATAACTATGCACTTTTCTATCCATTGCTCGGCAGTAATTTGTTCACCCACCATAATACATGCTATCTTGAAGCCACTAGTGAAACCTATGGCCCTGGGTCTCTTTCTTATTATATTGCATCTCCTTTATTTACATCACATCTCGTTTACTATTTTGCAATCTTTACTTTCCAATCTATACAACAAAAATACCAAAAATATTTACTTTACTATCTTCATTAGATCTCACTTTTGCGAGTGATCGTGAAGGGATTGACAACCCCTTTATCGCATTGGTTGCAAGGTTCTTGGTTGTTTGTGCAGGTACTAGGTGACTTGTGCGTTGTCTCCTACTGGATTGATACCTTGGTTCTCAAAAGTGAGGGAAATACTTATGCTACTTTGTTGCATCACCCTAGCAAGAAGGATTTCCGGCGCCGTTGCCGGGGAGATCCACGCCAAGTCAAGACATACCAAGTACCCATCATAAGCTCTTCTCCCTCGCATTACATTATTTGCCATTTGCCTCTCATTTTCCTCTCCCTCACTTCTAAAACGATTTTCGAAAAGATTCGCCTTTGCTTTGCCCCTCTTTCGTTCGATCTTGTGTTACCGTGTGCCTTCTTTTTGCTTGCATCTTCGCTTGCTAAAAGCTTATGGATCCCCATCGATTTGCTAATCTTTTTAAAGAATCCAATTATGATGAACCAATTGCTATTGAGTTGAGTGCACTAGATTATCTTTATGGAGTTTTGCTTGAAATCCGTCAATCTGAAAATTGTGATGAAGTGCTTTATAAAGTGATTCATGATAGATCTTTGAATAAAAAGTATGATTGAAATGATGTTACTATAAATTCTATTAATGTAAATTGTGCTAATAATATGCAAAACCCTAAGCTTGGGGATGCTAATTTTGCTATGTCTACTACTTGTCGCAATGATCATTATTGGGGTGATTCTTCTTATGATCCTGAAAATTTATTTAAGCCCCATGATCAATATGATATTGATAATAATGTTTGAAATAATACTGAAAGTGGGTTTGGAAGAGTGTCAACTTTAGATCTCACATATTTGGATAATGTTCAATCTTATGAAGTTTATCATAAAAGTGGGTTCGGAGAGGTCATGACTTTATTTTATGATAAGCCCACTATTTCGGAAGAGTGTCAACTTTGCATGCATGTGGATCATGAAGAGAAATTTTTATGTGATAGTTATATTGTTTAAATTGATTATGATCCTACATGTAATTATTATGAGAGAGGAAAATATGGTTGTAGAAATTTTCAAGTTACAAAATTACATCTCGTTATGTTGAGATTGCTATTGTTTCTTTCTTCTTCCTTGCATATGGTAGTTTTTGCTTGTCATAATAATTTGTTTGCTTATAAAATCACTATGCATAGTAAGCATGTTAGACTTAAACTTGTTTGTCACATGATGCTCTCTTTGTGTTTCAATTGTTCTCTTTCATGTGAGCATCGATAAAATTATCAATGCCTAGCTAGGGGCGTTAAACGATAGTGCTTGTTGGGAGGCAACCCAATTTTATTTTTGTTCTTTGCTTTTTGTTCCTGTTTAGTAATAAATAATTCATCTAGCTTCTATTATGATTGTGTTTTTATGTTTAATTATTGTTTGTGCCAAGTAAAGCCTTTAGGATCTTCTTGGGTGATTTTTGTTTGATCTTGCTGATAAAAACAGAAAGTATGCGCTCACGCAAATAATTATCATTTTTTACCAGGGAGTGATAAAATACCAATTCCAACTGCAGTAGATCAATATACTTTTTATCCAGGTCTTCCCAAGTTTTCAGAATTTTTGGAGTTACAGAAGTATTCGAAACATCCAGATTGCTACAGACTGTTCTGTTTTTGACAGATTCTGTTTTTCGTGTGTTGTTTGCTTATTTTGATGCATCTATGAGTAATATCGGGGGGTATGAACCATAGAGAAGTTGGAATACAGTAGGTTTCACTCCAATATAAATAAAGAATGAGTTCATTACAGTACCTTAAAGTGGTGGTTTATTTTCTTATACTAACGGAGCTCATGATATTATCTGTTGAAGTTTTGTGTTGTGAAGTTTTCAAGTTTTGGGGTAAAGATTTGATGGATTTTGGAATAAGGAGTGGCAAGTGCCAGTTTCTGTTTTCTTGCCTATTTTAGAGTTTCACAGAAAAGGAATACCAAATGGAGTCCAAACGGAATGAAACCTCGGTGGTTTGAATGTTTTTTTGCAGAAAAGCCCCCAAATAGTTCGGCCACTGCCTACAAGCACAAAGACTACTTAGATGCCATTGGATCTCACATCAAACGACCTCAAAGCTCGTATCACCATAGCATCGAAGCTGCATGAGCACCTGATGTTTTCTCGCACGGGAGAATATGAGGTGCCCCGCACCGTAGATTCTATGGTGATACGAGTTCACAGGAGATCTAACGTCTCACAGTAGGAGGTTTGGATGTTTTTGCAATATACACCTGAGAGAGTTTGGGAATTGTGCAAAAAGTACAAGTGCTATGCATGTGGCATCTGATCACAGATCATATGACCTAGATGCTCGTATCACTGTATCAGCTAATTAAGCTACGGGGAGCACCTAATATGAGCAATGGGGAACCGTTGGATCCAAGATTCAACGGCACACACGAGGCCTAAATGTTTTATTTGCAAAAAAACCTTGTAGAGTTTGGAAATTGCGCATAATTACAAAGACTACTCCCAAGCCATTGGATCTCAGTTCCAACGATGTAAAAACTCGTATCACCATAGCATCTAAGCTGTGGGGTGGATGTGATATTCTATGCCGCTGTCATTTTTGTTTGTAAACTTGCAAAATACGTGTAATTCGTGTCTTTACTTGTCTAACCGCGCAAAATGTTTGTTCAAAAAAACCATCCTACATTGAAATATCGGAACAACACACGGGGGTGATACGTCTCCAACGTATCTATAATTTTTTATTGTTCCATGCTATTATATTATATGCTTTGGATGTTTAATGGGCTTTAATATGCTCTTTTATATTATTTTTGGGACTAACCTATTAACCGGAGGCCCGAGTGCCAGTTTCTGTTTTTTTGCCTATTTTAGAGTTTCGCAGAAAAGGAATACCAAACAGAGTCCAGACGGAATGAAACCTCCGCGATGATCTTTCTTGGACTAAAAGCAATCCACAAGACTTGGATTCGAAGTCTGGAACTCCACGAGGCGGCCACGAGGCAGGAGGGCGCGCCCAGTGCGCCCAGGGGGTAGGCGTGCCCCCCACCCTCATGGGCCCCTCGTAGCTCCACTGACGTACTTCTTTCGCCTATATATACTCTTATACCCTAGATCGATCGCGGAGAGCCAAGAAATCACTTTTCCACTGCTACTACCTTCTGTACCCGTGAGATCCCATCTTGGGGCCTTTTCCGGCGATCTTCCGGAGGGGGAATCGATCACGGTGGGCTTCTACATCAACACCATTGCCTCTCCGATGAAGCGTTAGTAGTTTACCACAGACAATCAGGTCCATAGTAATTAGTTAGATGGCTTCTTCTCTCTCTTTGATTCTCAATACAAAGTTCTCCTTGATGTTCTTGGAGATCTATTCGATGTAATACTCTTTTGCGGTGTGTTTGCCAAGATCCGATGAATTGTGGATTTGTGAACAAGATTATCTATGAATATTATTTGGTTCTTCTCTGAATTCTTATATGCATGATTTGATATCTTTGCAAGTCTCTTCGAACGGTTTAGTTTGGCCTACTAGACTGATCTTTCTTGCAATGGGAGAAATGCTTAGCTTTGGGTTCAATCTATGGTGTCCTTTCCTAGTGACAGTAGGGGCAGCAAGGCACGTATTGTATTGTTGCCATCGAGGATAAAAAGATGGGGTTTATATCATATTGTTTGAGTTTATCCCTCTACATCATGTCATCTTGCTTAATGCGTTAATCTGTTCTTATGAACTTAATACTCTAGATGCATGCTGGATAGCGGAGGATGTGTGGAGTAATAGTAGTAGATGCAGAATCGTTTCGATCTACTTGACACGGACGTGATGCCTATATTCATGATCATTGCCTTAGATATCTTCATAACTATGCACTTTTCTATCAATTGCTCGGCAGTAATTTGTTCACCCACCATAATAAATGCTATCTTGAGAGAATCCACTAGTGAAACCTATGGCCCCCGGGTCTCTTTCTTATTATATTGCATCTCTTTTATTTACATCGCATCTTGTTTAATATTTTGCAATCTTTACTTTCCAATCTATACAACAAAAAGACCGAAAATATTTACTTACTATCTTTATTAGATCTCACTTTTGCGAGTGACTGTGAAGGGATTGACAAGCCCTTTATCGCGTTGGTTGCAAGGTTCTTGATTGTTTGTGCAGGTACTAGGTGACTTGTGCGGTGTCTCCTGCTGGATTGACACATTGGTTCTCAAAACTGAGGGAAATACTTACGCTACTTTGCTACATCACCCTTTCCTCTTCAAGGGAAAAGCAACAGATGCTCAAGAGGTAGCAGGGGTCCCACTTATCATTGATCAAATTTGGACCTAAAACTAACAAATCTGAATGACGAGATTCGAACTAGCAACCTGGACTACAAAGCGTAAGTCGATAGCCTGAAACAACACCGGTTGTTGGCCGTGTCCCATAACTTGATTTTATACAGTACTCCCTCCATTCCACAATGTAGTGCCTATAGATTTTTGTGAAAGTCAAACATTGTCAACTTTGACCAAGTTTATAGACAAAACTGTCTACATCTACAATTCCAAACATGTACATTCTGAAAATATAACTCATGATGTATTCAATGATGTGCATTTGGTATTCTAGATGTACCTACTTTTCTCTATAAATATGGTCAAAGTTTGTAATGTTTGACTTTTGCAAAAATCTACAGGCACTACATTATGGAACGGAGGGAGTATTACATTCAGTAGAGTAGATGGAGTGGCTCGTCAACACGTGCATGGCCATTGACTCACTTACTAGTGGGTCCCAGGTCTGCAGTCTCTCTCTCCTCTCCATCGTCTAACATTTAGACGCACGGGCACACACGCAGAGCGGCTCTACTTTATCGTGGTGTTATTATAACTAAAAAAACTTGGAAAATAGAAGAATCGCCTAGAACAAGAGACGTTGTGGCTGATCGAGACGGAGCTAAGCACACCTATCCTCTGTGCCACGTTAGCATGATGAAGTTGTGTGGCTAGTGGGGTGTTTTCGACCGAATGGTTGGGTCCCGAGGTCGAACCATAGGTAGTACGTCTGATACAGTATAATTTTACACACACATTCTTCCTCCGTGCCGAGACGCGGCACACCCTACCGTGCGGTTTCGGGGTCCTCCCGGGTGGTGCCACATATATTCTTCCTTGCCGAGACGTGGGATGCCATACCACACGTTTTCTGGGTCCTCCTTGGTCATAGCACCGATCGAAGCAGCCAAATGAGTCGTCAAATCACGAAAGACCACCTTTCCCGCTGAGTACATCAGTGAAGCACGGTGTCTACCTAGTTGGGCCAGTGCGACCGATTAGCTAGGCCACCGCCACATTTGTTTTTCACCCTTTTTTATCTCCTTGCCGACAGGTAAATTTAAATATCCATCGCGGCGTTGCTCTGGTCTTTGGGTGCGGTAGGCGCGGCAGGATTTTTAATTTTTTGATTGACGGGAGTAGGCGCGACAGGATTTTTAATTTTTTGATTGATGGGAGCAGGCGCGGCAACATTTTTAATTTTTTTGATTGATGGGAGCACGCATGGCAGCAATTAGTCACGATGACTCCGCCTGTAAAACCCACTAATCGTTGATGTGAAAAGTCGTCGACTGGTGTTTTCCCATGGTGAAAACCAAAAGATTCACCCCGCTCCTTGGTTGGCTCCCTCCGCCTTCCCATAGATTGCATTGCCTTTCAGCCGTTTCACCCCCTTTGCTTCCTCTCCCCATTGCTTCTACCTGGTGCCATCGCGGCGCAGCAGATCATGGAGTTTGAGGTGAGGCGCCTGACATAGGAGCTCCAGGCCAAGGATGCGGAGCTCGGGGCCAAGGACGTGGAGCTCCGTGAGGTCAAGGAGGAGAGGAGTGCCATGCTCCTCCATTATGTGCGGGAGTTCACGGAGCTTCAAAAGCGGCAGGCGTCCACCACAAGGATGCTCGAGGCGTCAGCGGCGTTGCTGCAGAAAGCGGGAGATACGATAGGCCGTCAGGGGAGCCGACTGGAGCGCGAGCTGGCCGATCGTGACGAGGTCCAGGATCACCTCAGGCACTTGGTGGACCAAGTTGCCATGCACGTGTTGCGGTCGTGCGATGCCTACCATCATGCCAGCGCGGCCATGCCGACCGTTGGGCTAAACCCGTTCGACCACCCCATCGACTTCAACGAGATGCGGCTTCCTGACCTGGCCTCCTTCTTCACCTATATCTTCGAGGAGCTGATCCGTCTCTGCGCGATGGTGGGTGCAGAGATAAATAAGGAGGGGTTGCGGGCTGCCGTCGCTGTTGCCGGGTGAATCCTCTCAGGGCTCTGTCACCGGAATCCATTCATGCCATTGGACGCCATCTTTGACGAGCTGGCTCCCGTCGATCGGGAGTGGGCTCTGCAGGTGGTTGCACCCTGCGTCACCAACGTTGTGCGCCTCGAGAAGTAGAGGGACTTCGGTGGTGTTTAGGCGTCCTCTGCATGGGCATGTCCATGTCTCGGTGCAACATGACCGTTGGATCAAACTTAGACGGTGCAGATCGTTCACTGTAGCACAAAGCGTGTGGGTGTGTTTGGTTGCATTCTCATCTCAATATAGTTGTTCCCTCTTCATGTATTTGTGTTAACCTACTAGTGTGGACTCATGCACCCTTCATGCACTCTGCCAAACACCCAAAAGTGGGTCAAGAATGGAACTTTTGCTCCCATCCCGTGCACCCTTCATACACCCTGCCTAACACCGATTTGTGCTTCATATGGTTCATGTTTCGTGGAGTACTGTAGCACCGTACTCTCCGTGTGTTGTGGGCCTAGTTCTATTAACATTGATCTCATCGTTCATTCTCGACCGGACAGTCAAAAAAGTGGTACTATGTTACATTACTGTTCATATAGTTGACATACGCACAACATCATTTGTTGTCATCATATCTTACTACGCTAGCAACAAGATTATGTAGTACTGATGTGTGAACCACTGCACATGCCTAGTAATTTGACGGTTTGGTACCCTTGTTGTAGACATTGTTGGGCCTCCAAGTGCAGAGGTTTGTAGGACAGTAGCAAATTTCCCTCAAGTGGATGACCTAAGGTTTATCAATTCGTAGGAGGCGTAGGATGAAGATGGTCTCTCTCAAGCAACCCTGCAACCAAATAACAAAGAGTCTCTTGTGTCCCCAACACACCCAATACAATGGTAAATTGTATAGGCGCACTAGTTCGACGAAGAGATGGTGATACAAGTGGTATATGGATGGTACATAAATGTTTTTGTAATCTGAAAATATAAAAACAGCAAAGTAACTAATGATAAAAGTGAGTGTAAACGGTATTGCAATGTGTTGAAACAAGGCCTAGGGTTCATACCTTCGCTAGTGCAAGTTCCCTCAACAATACTAACATAATTGGATCACATAACTATCCCTCAACATGCAACAAAGAGTCACTCCAAAGTCTCTAATATTTTTTTGGGCCTTTTTCATGGCCTTTCTCTTTTTGGGGGGCCTTCTCTTTTTTATGGCATTTCCCTTTTTTTATTCCTCACTTGGGACAATGCTCTAATAATGATGATCATCACACTTCTATTTATTTACAACTCAATGATTACAACTTGATACTAGAACAAAGATGACTGTATATGAATGCCTCCGATGGTGTACCGGGATATGCAATGAATCAAGAGTGACATGTATGAAAGAATTATGAACGGTGTCTTTGCCACAAATACTATGTCAACTACATGATCATGCTAAGCAATATGACAATGATGAATGTGTCATGATGAACGGAATGATGGAAAGTTGCATGGCAATATATCTCGGAATTGCTATGGGAATGCCATAATAGGTAGGTATGGTGGCTGTTTTGAGGAAGATATATTTATGTGTGATAGAGCGTATCATATCACAGGGTTTGGATGCACCAGCGAAGTTTGCACCAACTCTCAATGTGAGAAAGGGCAATGCACGGTACCGAAGAGGCTAGCAAGGATGGAAGGGTGAGAGTGCGTATAATCCATGGACTCAACATTAGTCATAAAGAACTCACATACCTATTGCAAAAATCTACAAGTCATCAAAAACCTCGGCACTACGCGCATGCTCCTTGGGGGATAGATTGGTAGGAGAAGACCATCGCTCGTCCCCGACCGCCACTCATAAGGAGGACAATCAAATAACACCTCATGTTTCAAATTTGTTACACAATGTTTACCATACGTGCACGCTACGGGACTTGCAAACTTCAACACGACTTTGATATTATTACCTCCATATCTCAAAACAATCATCAAGCATCAAACTTCTCTTAGTATTCAATACTCTATATGAAAGTTTTTACTAATCTTGTATACCTAGCATATTAGGATTTTAAGCAAACTACCATGATATTTAAGACTCTCAAAATAATCTAAGTAAAGCATGAGAGTTCATATATTTCTTCAAAATAAAACTACCACCATGCTCTAAAAGATATAAGTGAAGCACTAGAGCAACAACAAGCTACTCCGAAAGATATAAGTGAAGATCAATGAGTAGTCGAATAATTATGCAACTATGTGAAGACTCTCTAACATTTAAGAATTTAAGATCTTGGTATTTTATTCAAACAGAAAGCAAAGCAAAATAAAATGACATTCTAAGAATGGCAAACATCATGTGAATAAGCAAATACTTAGGATCAACCGAAACTAACCGATAGTTGTTGAAGAAGAAAGGTGGGATGCCAACCGGGGCATCCCCAAGCTTAGACGCTTGAGACTTCTTGAAATATTATCTTGGGGTGCCTTGGGCATCCCTAAGCTTGAGCTTTTGTGTCTCCTTAATTCCTCTCATATCACGGTCTCCCTAAATCTCAAAAGCTTCATCCACACAAAACTCAACAAGGACTCGTGAGATAAGTTAGTATAAACCATTGCAAAAACCTTATCATATTCTACTGTAGCAAATCACTAAAATTATTATTCAACATTGCATACTAAAAGCATCTGCATATTTAATAGTCCTATCCTTAAATATAATCATTAAAGAAGCAACCATATGCAAACAATGCAAACATAACCGCAATCTGCCTAAACAGGATAGTCTGTAAAGAATGCTGCAACATCCATACTTCCCTAGCTCCAAAAAATATTAAAGAAAATTCACACTGTATTAAATTTATCAGATCTTTATATGAAAAAGGTTTCAAAATTTTATCACATTCTGACTTTTCTAGGGAATTATTGCAACAACGGTAAACTTTCTTTTTTCAAACAGCAACATGTGGACTTCTAACATAGGCATAGCAAAGGCTATCAATGCCACTTTTATTGAAATAAAATATGCAAAACATTGTTCTAAATAACATAAAGCAAATCCTAACAAAATAAATTGACGCTCCAAGCAAAACACATATCATGTGGCGAATAAAAATATAGCTCCAAGTAAAGTTACCGATGAACGAAGACGAAAGAGGGGATGCCTTCCGGGGCATCCCCAAGCTTAGGCTCTTGGCTATACTTTAATATTACCTTGTGGTGCCTTGGGCATCCCAAAGCTTAGGCTATTTCCACTCCTTATTCCATAGTCCATCGAATCCTTACCCAAAACTTGAAAACTTCACAACACAAAACTTAAAGTAGAAAACTCGTGAGCTCCGTTAGTATAAGAAAATAAATCACCACTTCAAGGTACTGCAATGAACTCATTATTTATTTGTATTGGTGTTAAACCTACTGTATTCCAACTTATCTATGGTTCATACCCTCCGATACTACTCATAGATTCATCAAAATAAGGAAACAACGTATGAAAAACAGAATCTGTCAAAAACAGAACAGTCTGTAGTAATCTGGATCAAACGTATACTTGTGGAACTCATAAAATTCAAAAATAAATTGATGGACCTGAGGAATTTATCTATTAATCATCTGCAAAAAGAATTAACTAAATATCACTCTCCAAATAAAAATGGCAGCAATTCTCGTGAGCGCTAAAGTTTCTGTTTTTTACAGCATGATCAACAAGACTTTCCTCAAGTCTTCCCAAAGGTTCTACTTGGCACAAACACTAAATTAAAGCATAAAACCACATATAGACATAGGCTAGATGAATTATTTATTACTAAACAGGAACAAAAAGCAAGGAACAAAAATAAAGTTGGGTTGCCTCCCAACAAGCGCTATCGTTTGACGCCCCTAGCTAGGCATGATGATTTCAATGATGCTCACATAAAGGATAAGAATTGAAACATAAAGAGAGCATCATGAAGAATATGACTAGAACATTTAAGTCTAACCCACTTCCTATGTATAGGGATTTTGTGAGCAAACAACTTATGGGAACAATAATCAACTAGCATAGGAAGGCAAAACAAGCATAACTTCAAAATTTTAAGCACATAGAGAGGAAACTTGGTATTATTGCAATTCCTACAAGCATAAGTTCCTCCCTCATAATAATTTTCAGTAGCATCATGAATGAATTCAACAATATAACCAGCACCTAAAGCATTCTTTTCATGATCTACAAGCATAGAAATTTTATTACTCTCCACACAAACAAAATTCTTCTCATGAATAATAGTGGGAGCAAACTCAACAAAATAATTATCATGTGATTGAAAATTAAGATCAAGATGACAAGTTTCATGGTTATCATTATTCTTTAAAGAATATGTATCATCACAATAATCATCATAGATAGGAGGCATGCTTTCATCATTGTAAATTTGTCATCAAAGCTTGGGGCACAAAAAATATCATCTTCATCAAACATAGCTTCCCCAAGCTTGTGGCTTTGCATATCATTGGCATCATGGATATTCAAGGAATTCATACTAACAACATTGCAGTCATGCTCATCATTCAAATATGTAGTGCCAGACATTTTATAGATTTCTTCTTCTAGCACTTGAGCACAATTATCCTTTCCATCATACTCGCGGAAGATATTAAAAAGGTGAAGCGTATGAGACAAACTTAATTCCATTTTTTGTAATTTTCTTTTATAGACTAAACTAGTGATAAAACAAGAAACTAAAAGACTCGATTGCAAGATCTAAAGATATACCTTCAATCACTCACCTCCCCGGCAACGGCGCCCGAAAAGAGCTTGATGTCTACTACACAACCTTCTTCTTGTAGACGTTGTTGGGCCTCCAAGTGTAGAGGTTTGTAGGACAGTAGCAAATTTCCCTCAAGTGGATGACCTAAGGTTTATCAATCCGTAGGAGGCGTAGGATGAAGATGGTCTCTCTCAAGCAACCCTGCAACCAAATAACAAAGAGTCTCTTGTGTCCCCAACACACCCAATACAATGGTAAATTGTATAGGCGCACTAGTTCGGCGAAGAGATGGTGATACAAGTGGTATATGGATGGTAGATAAATGTTTTTGTAATCTGAAAATATAAAAACAGCAAGGTAACTAATGATAAAAGTGAGCGTAAACGGTATTGCAATGTGTTGAAACAAGGCCTAGGGTTCATACCTTCGCTAGTGCAAGTTCCCTCAACAATACTAACATAATTGGATCACATAACTATCCCTCAACATGCAACAAAGAGTCACTCCAAAGTCACTAATAGCGGAGAACGAACGAAGAGATTATGGTAGGGTACGAAACCACCTCAAAGTTATTCTTTCCAATCAATCCGTTGGGCTATTCCTATAGATGTCACAAACAGCCCTAGAGTTTGTACTAGAATAACACCTTAAGACACAAATCAACCAAAACCCTAATGTCACCTAGATACTCCAATGTCACCTCAAGTATCCGTGGGTATGATTATACGATATGCATCACACAATCTCAGATTCATCTATTCAACCAACACATAGAACCTCAAAGAGTGCCCCAAAGTTTCTACCGGAGAATCACGACGAAAACGTGTGCCAACCCCTATGCATAGGTTCATGGGCGGAACCCACAAGTTGATCACCAAAACATACAGCAAGTGAATCACGTGGTATCCCATTGTCACCACAGATACGCACAGCAAGACATACATCAAGTGTTCTCAAATCTTTAAAGACTCAATCCGATAAGATAACTTCAAAGGGGAAACTCAATCCATTACAAGAGAGTAGAGGGGGGAGAAAACATCATAGGATCCAACTATAATAGCAAAGCTCGCGATACATCAAGATCGTATCACCTCAAGAACATGAGAGAGAGAGAGAGATCAAACACATAGCTACTGGTACATACCATCAGCCCCGAGGGAGAACTATTCCCTCCTCGTCATGGAGTGCACCGGGATGATGAAGATGGACACCGGAGAAGGATTGCGCCCTCCAGCAGGGTGCCGGAACGGGTCTAGATTGGTTTTCGGTGGCTACGGAGGCTTCTGGCGGCGAAACTCCCGATCTATTGTGCTCACTGATGTTTTTAGGGTATATGGAGATATATATAGGCGGAAGAAGTACGTCAGGGGGGGCACGAGGGGCTCACGAGGGTGGAGGGCGTGCCCAGGGGGGTGGGCGCGCCCCCTACCTCGTGACCTCCTCGCAGATCCCCCGACGTGCACTCCAAGTCTTCTAGGTTTCTTTCCTTCCAAAAATGAGTTCCGTGAAGTTTCAGGTCAATTGGACTCCGTTTGATTTTCCTTTTCTTCGAAACCCTAAAACAGGGTAAAAACAGAAACTGGCACTGGGCTCTGGGTTAATAGGTTAGTCCGAAGAATAATATAAAAGTGTATAATAAAGCCCATAAACATTCAAAACAGTAGATAATATAGCATGGAGCAATCAAAAATTATAGATATGTTGGAGACGTATCAATAGGCAACATACGTACAACATCAATGTTTGTTGTACCCCCCCCCCCTTTGTTCATATAATGTTTTTATATTACCACAGCCAGTTTAATGGATAACATGTAATATTATTTTTAGTACATTAGTGGGACCGGCTCGTTAGCACGTAGTACTATTCGCCTTCACTTACTGGTGGGTTCCATGTGCTCTCTCTCTCTCTCTCTCTCTCCTCCCCTTCTGCGTTTAGACGCATGGGCAAACACAAAGAACTCGCGGGCGATGTTGCCGTTGACCATATCTGGACGCGCTCACAAGTTACGGCACCAGTTTCACGTACTAGTAATACTAGTCAATGTGTACGTGCAATGCACGTTAATTTGGAAGTATATTAAGTGCATGTGGATATTAAGTAGGATATTATTTGCGTGTTATTATGTGATTAACACTATTTTTGGCGTGAAATTAACTTCATGCAAAACATGTTGAGTGCTCGACATTGAAGCAGTCTAGGCCGTTGGATGAGAAGGAATACATGTGGCTTGATGACGTTTTATATTTAATTTGACACGGCTCTAGCAGAACATTCAATCGATCAAACCATATATTTCATTCAGTCTGACTCCGACTTCACATTCATATGATGATCGATCTAAAATAAACGGAAATGATAAACGTTAGGATTTTAAGCATGGTAATCCGCAAATTTAGATTACGCGTCGGCGGCGGGGAAGTGTTGCAGTGGGAAGCAACTCCTCTACCGTGCTCTGTGTGTCGTCGGGCCATTGACCGACAGCGACGTCGGCGTCTTGCAACGTTGTTGGTGTACTCCTGGATGTTGGCCCTAGCTTCAAGGAAGGCCACAATGTTCTGGACTTTGGTCTCCAGGAGCGAGTCAACTGGCGGGAGGAGGCGACTGGCGTTGGTGCAAGGAAGCGATCAACGACAGCATCCATGCCGCTGAGGGGGGCACTGGCACCCGCGCGGGGACATGGGCTGGCAGCGGCGTGGCAGAGACATTCATGTGCACGGGAACTGGCACGGGTGCGCACATCAGTGCATGTGCAGGCGCATGCGCTGGCAGGTGCACGGGCGCGTGAAAGTCGGCAGGGACCTCGTGGAACCCTGTGGCATCAAGCTTGGCGACAATGTGCGGCACCTAGCCCATCAATGCCACGGGGATGGGCGCTGGCACGGTCTGGGCAACGGGAGCCGGAACGGGAGTAGGGACAGGCATGGCGTCTTCCCGCGAGGCCGGTTCAAGCTTGTCCCAAAGCGCCTTATGTTCTTGAGACTCCGGCTGGGTGTCTTCCTCAAGAAACTAGAAGACTAAGGGCAGACCATCGTGATGCGGCATGGCATATGGTTAGGTCAGGCTGGTTGGAGGTAGACGACAAGAGAATCGGAGAGGAAGAAAGAAGATTGTAGCGATACAAGGTAGTGCGGGGTTGATTTTAAACTGCGGCGCCGGCGACATTAAAAATGGGAGCAGTTGGGACAAAGATGGGCGGCGGAGCCTGGTCAAAGGGCTCGCCTCCCGGTGTGTCTGAGAAGTGGTCTGCTCGCACGCCTCCCATCGACTCACATGCTTGCTCAGACGGCACCTGCTGATGAGAAGCGGGACTCGTGGCGGCACGTAAACGCCCACGGTTTTAATAGTGAAAGCATTCGCCTTAACGTGATAGGTCTTTGTTCCAAAATACCTTGGCTCTTCATTTGTGCAACTTCACATAAGCAGCCTGTCTAAAATTGAAGAAAAAAATTACGTAGGAATATTTGTGCCATATCACGTGACCATTCTCAGTTTCATGAATTTTTGGTCACTTTTGGATTTTCTGAAATTTAAAATTCAGGATTCGAAACAATATCATAACCTGCATCATGCAATAAATTTTCAAGCGATACATCTTTCTTGTTGTATTTCTTAAGAAAGGATTTGGTCAAACATTTTGCTTAGTTAGACTTCAGACAAGTTATATATGCAGAGTAAAAGGATAATACCTCCTACCAGTGCATTGCCTGATATATTAAGTCAAGTACTAGGCACGAACAAACGGGCTCAGTTCTATGCTCATCCTGGTGTAGTACTCCTATTAGTACTAGGCAATGCAGTTGACAGGTGACCTCGGGTAGCGACGACTGAGGGAATTGAACCGTGCTCCGCACGGTAGGTAACGTTGTCTTGTTACTAAAGCATCCCTCCATTTTCATCGGTAATCACTATGGACCGGGGACATGAGGGGAATTTCCTAGGGATGGAATTCTGGCCGCCAGATATTTCGACTCGGAATGCAGAGGCTCGACTGGTTGGGGTTGGCTAATGTGTGTACCACGCACGCCACCAGAAGGACATGAGCGCGATTTTTTTTAGGATCAACACGAGCCCTTTTTTTAGAATCAACACAACCCAAGGTCTGGCTGGTACACCGTTGGGTCCTACCATTCGAGTATACGAAATGAATCTTTTAAATTGCCTAACGAATCTATGTGTATTACAATGCCCGTATTTTCCTTGCAAATAGTAATCTCAATGTGGTAATTGATTTATGACGAGTTCTTGAATTAGAGTGAGTTTGTGATATAGTGATCTCAACACGGATTTCACATTTCATGCTATCCCTAGTAAGTTTTTCATTGCAAATTCAAATTTAAAAAATGAACGGTATCGTGGTGAGAAAACTTTGTATGTATCAAGCATATGACCACACACACACACACGAACACAACAACAATCCAATAAGTATAGTGCATCTATTTTTCCAAACCATGCATGTATGACACGAATTCAAAAATACTCCTTCTGTTCCTAAATATTAGTCTCTTAGAGGTTTCAACAAGTGACTACATACGGAGCAAAATGAGTGAATCTACACTCTAAAATATGTCTATATACATCTGTATGTGGTAGTCCATTTGAAATCTCTAAGAAGACTAATATTTAGGAACGAAGGGAGTAAAATTTAAGACATGCATGGTCCTCAATTCAATATTTAAAATGAACAGGAAACTGAAACATGAATATTAAGTCTAGTGCTACAGTACATGCAAATGTTGTGTTTAGGCGGAGCTATGTAGATTGTCGGGGGTTAACCCCTCGACCTTAGATAAAATTGGGAAGTTGTGTTTAGGATTGTTTAGATTATATTTGTCCCCACCCTCCCAAACACTGATTGGTTCTGCACCCCGCCTCCCCGGGAGAATATCATGTGCCCCACACCTTAGATGCTATATACTGATACGAGTTCCTTGGAGCTTGTAGATCTGAGATATAGCAGCTCACGGGATGTCTTCATATTTTTACAGGAAACCTTGATGAGTTTAAGAATTGCACACAATTTGTACAAAAACTACTCGGATGCCCTTGGATCCCATATCCAACGACCTCAAAGCTCATATCACCGTAGCATCTAAGATGAAGGAGGACATCATATTCTCCTGTATGTAATAATATCATGTGCTACCACACCTTAGATGCTTTGGTGATACAAGCTCTTCGGAGCCGTTGGATTTGTGACCCAACAACTCCTTGGTGGTTCGAATGTTTTTTTGCAGAAAAGCCCCCAAAGAGTTCGGCCACTGCTTACAAGCACAAAGACTGCTCAGATGCCATTGGATCTCAAATCAAATGACCTCGAAGCTCGTATCATCGTAGCGTCCAAGCTGCGAGAGCACCTAATGTTTTCTTGCACGGGAGAATATGAGGTGCCCCCGCACCGTAGATTCTATGGTGATACGAGTTCACGGAGATCTAACGGCTCATAGTAGGAGGTTTGAATGTTTTTGCAATATACGCCTGAGAGAGTTTGGGAATTGCGCATAAAGTACAAGTACTATGCATGTGGCATCTGATCACAGATCATACTACCTAGATGCTCGTATCACTGTATCGGCTAATTAAGATATAGGGATCACCTAATATGAGCAACGGGGGGGCGTTGCATCCAAGATGCAGCGGCACACACGAGGCCTGAATGTTTTATTTGCAAAAAAACCTTGGAGAGTTTGGAAATTGCGCATAATTACAAAGACTACTCCTAAGCCATTGGATCTCAGTTCCAACAATGTAAAAACTCGTATCACCATAGCATCTAAGCTACGGGGTGGATGTGATATTCTATGCCGCTGTCATTTTTGTTCGTAAACTTGCAAAACACGTGTAAATCGTGTTGTTACTTGTCTAACCGCACAAAATGTTTGTTCAAAAACACCATCCTACACTGAAATATCAGAACAACACACGGGGGTGATACGTCTCCAACGTATCTATAATTTTTGATTGTTCCATGCTATTATATTATCTGTTTTGGATGTTTAATGAGCTTTAATATGCTCTTTTATATTATTTTTGGGACTAACCTATTAACCGGAGGCCCAATGCCAGTTTCTGTTTTTTTGCCTATTTTAGAGTTTTGCAGAAAAGGAATACCAAACGGAGTCCAGACGGAACGAAACCTTCGCAATGATCTTTCTTGGACCGAAAGCAATCCACAAGACTTGGAGTCGAAGTCTGGAACTCCACGAGGCGGCCACGAGGCAGGAGGGCGCGCCCAGGGGGGTAGGCGCACCCCCACCCTCGTGGGCCCCTCGTAGCTCCACCGACGTCCTTCTTTCGCCTATATCTACTCTTATATCCTAGATCAATCGCGGAGAGCTAAGAAACCACTTTTCCACCGCCGTAACCTTCTGTACCCGTGAGATCCCATCTTGGGGCCTTTTTCGGTGATCTGCCGGAGGGGGAATCAATCACGATGGGCTTCTACATCAACACCATTGCCTCTCCGATGAAGTGTGAGTAGTTTACCACAACCTTCGGGTCCATCGTTATTAGCTAGATGGCTTCTTCTCTCTCTTTGATTCTCAATACAAAGTTCTCCTCGATGTTCTTGGAGATCTATTCGATGTAATAATCTTTTGCGGTGTATTTGCCGAGATCCGATGAATTGTGGATTTATGAACAAGATTATCTATGAATATTATTTGGTTCTTCTCTAAATTCTTATATGCATGATTTTATATCTTTGTAAATATCTTTGAATTATCTGTTTAGTTTGGCCTACTAGATTGATCTTTCTTGCAATGGGAGAAGTGTCACATCCCTAGCTTCTGGTAATGCTCTAGGCTAGACCTCATGTGAGTATCATGTTTTAATTCAAATGAAATTTGAATTGAGGAATTTTTAAAGCCTCAGAAACCTTCTAAAAATGATCAACATTAAAATCTCCTCAAAGAAGTCCAAGAAAATGTTCCTCTTAGTCTCTGAAAATATTGCAAAGAGGTAAAACTCAAAACAATATTTTTGGTATCTCAGAGTTAATTATTTTGGGCCTTTGAATTAAATAAATAGCTATTTGCATTGGATATATATTTGATATATAAATAATATATGTCCAATAATTACTGGAACATTTTATGTGGTTTGGTATATTTTAGTCCCAGCCACATAACTATTTCCAGGATTTTATAAAATGGTTTAGTGTCTAAAACTAAATCAAAACAAACTACAGAAAATAGAAAACAGAACAAAAATAAAAGAGAGAAGGCCACCTGGGCCACTTACCTGGCGCCACTTACCTGGCCCAGCTCCATCTGGCCGGCCCAGCCCACCTCCTCCCCCCCTTGTCCTCTTCTTCCTCTGCCAGTAGGCAGAGGCGAGGCGTGGCGCGCGCCCGAAGAGCTCCGGCCACCTCCTGCTTAC